>NC_142065.1:195323753-195513753 GCF_059756535.1 Pantherophis guttatus | reverse complement strand
TTCCTTGAATTTTGAGAATACTGAATAGCATAGAGGTTAATACAGTCAATCTCAGATATAATTGTGATGTGGAAAAAGCATGAATCTGCTGTTATATGAAAAATATTGCTATAATTGATGAAGACAGTCAAATGCAGTATTGTAAAAGAATACTGCATTTGAGAGTGTTGCCTGGAAAGAGTTTGACCATGTGACTCCTGAGGACGTGGACAGGATTTTTGGGAGGCTTAACGCTACCACATGTTTACTGGATCCGTGTCCCTCCTGGTTGGTGCTGGCCACCTGGGAGGTTACACGAGGCTGGTTTCAGGAGATTACCAACGCCTCATTGAGTGAGGGTGTCTTCCCAACTGCCCTGAAAGAGGCGGTGGTGAGGCCCCTCCTCAAGAAGCCTTCCCTGGACCCGGCTGTATTAGCTAACTATCATCCTGTCTCCAACGTCCGCTTCGCGGCAAAGGTTGTTGAGAGTGTGGTGGCGGGACAACTTCCTCGATTCCTGGATGAAGCTGTCTATCTAGATCCGTGCCAGTCAGGTTTCAGGGCAGGTTACAGCATGGAAACGGCATTGATCGCATTGGTTAATGATCTCTGGAGGGCCCGGGACAGGGGTTGCTCCTCTGTCCTGGTCCTCCTAGATCTCTCAGCGACTTTTGATACCATCGATCATGGTACCAGGCTGCGTTGGCTGGAGGGGGTGGGAGTGGGGGGCACCGTGCTACGTTGGTTCTCCTCCTTCCTCTCTGACCGCACACAGTCTGTGTTGACGGAGGGACAGAGGTCAACCTTGAGGTTCCTCACTTGTGGGTGCCGCAAGGGTCAGTCCTCTCACCCCTTCTGTTTAACATTTATGTGAAGCCGCTGGGTGAGATCATCCGTGGCTTTGGGGTGAAGTGTCAACTGTATGACAATGACACACAGTTGTACATTTCAACCCCAGGCCACCCCAATGATGCCCTTGACGTGATGTCCCGCTGCCTGGAGGCTGTGCGGATCTGGATGGGGAGGAACAGGCTCAGACTCAACCCCTCCAGGACTGAGTGGCTGTGGCTCCCAACAGCCCAATATAGCCAGCTAACACCATCGCTGGCTATTGGGGATGAGATCTTACCCCCCTCAGAGAGGGCTTGCAACTTGGGCGTCCTCCTGGACTCATGGCTGTCTTTGGAAGATCATATGATGGGCATGGCCAGGGGGGCTTTCTATCAGGTTCGCCTGATCTCCCAGTTGCGTCCCTTTCTGGATCGGGACACCTTGCACACAGTCACTCACGCCCTCATCACTTCCTGGCTGGATTATTGTAATGCTCTCTACATGGGGCTCCCCTTGAGGAGCATCTGGAGGCTCCAGTTGGTCCAGAATGCAGCAGCATGAGTAATAATGGGGTGACTCATCACTCCCATGTAATACCCTTCTTGCGCGAGCTGCACTGGCTCCCAGTGGTCTTCCGGGTGCGTTTCAAGGTGTTGGTTACCATCTTTAAAGCGCTCCATGGCTTAGGACCTGGTTATCTACAGGACTGCATTCTGCCACCGATTGCCTCCCACCAACCAATACACTCCCACAGAGAGGGCCTCCTCCGCAGTTGCACAGTGGCCTTTCATCCATTATTATTTGTCATAGTTGATCCATTTAACAGCCACTTCAGTGGTGAGTTGATACCGGTTCACCCCAGATCGGGGGAACCGGTAGCGGTGGTGGGAGGCTCCACCCATATGCCTGGACATCTCTGCACATGCACAGAAGCTTCTGCACATGTGCGGAAGGGTTGCGCGCGCACATAAAAGTGTGCGTCTGCCCACAAGCAAACCAGTAGTAACAGGATTTGAATCCCACTACTGAGCCACTTGACTATAAAATTTAAACAAACGTAATCAATGTACATTGATATTTTTTTGTATATGCTTCATTATATAATTGACATATAGTTTGACTCAAGATCTGATCTTTTTTTCATGAAAATATTTTCAGTTTTTAGTGTTTATTTGTTGTTCTTATTGACCCTTAGTAATTTAGAACCTATGCAAGTCTCAAATTGCCGCATAATTAAATCACTAGATCTTAAATTCTAACACTCTTTATTGATATTGTTTTAGTGTGTATTCTCCAACAATCATCTGTACCAATCCACTAGTGTGGACTACTCAGCTAAGAAGGAAAAATACCCAATGTCTGATATATTTCTCTTTTAGAGAGAGAGAGAGAAAGAGAGAGAGGGGGGGGAGAGTTCGGAGAATCGGTTGTTGGAAGAAATCTTATTTTGTTTTTTTCCCACTTGACAGGGCTAATCCTGTAAGGAAGGCAGGAAGGAAACATTCTGGTGTCATTTCTAGCCTAATCTTTATTGCCCTACTTACAGAAATTGCCTCTCTGGTTAACCCTTATTACATTGTACGTTGAGTTAGCCATGCCAACGCAGTCACATGACCACTGAACCATGCCTACCCAGCTGATCATTAGGGCAGCGAACTGGTTGTTAAATTATTTGAATCCCACCACTGGATATAGAGATAGATAGATAGATAGATAGATAGATAGATAGATAGATAGATGATAGATAGATAGATAGATAGATAGATAGATAGATAGATAGATAGATAGAAAGATAGACAGACACACACACACACACACATACACACACACACACACACACTTTGTTGCTAAACTGACTGCTGCAAAACAACAGAAAAATCCCAAAAGCTTCTGTCAGGCATTGAAAATGCACTGTTCATGGTCTTAATGTCCCTGCTTTCATGTGACATACTTTGCTGTTATAATGAAATTTATAGGTTTGGAAAGGAAGAAGGGATGACCCTTAAGGAATGAATGGGAACGGAGCAATCGACAGGTGCAGATTCTTTTGGTTAGTGATGGCCCTCTTTAGTTCTCTCCGGAATAATTTTGTACCTCTGTATTTGGGATCAAGCCCAATTATTGACAGTGATTTTACTTTTTATTGAGTAAAAACACAGGATTACAATGTCAACAGTTTGCCGGTCTTTTCAGCGTTACATTTTATTTGGAATTACTCACAATGTGCATGAACTAAAGCCTCCAATATCTGAGGTTCATTTGTTCTGCTTGATGGCTGAGCAGCTCAATGGCACTTTGCAAACTCTATTTATGTTTATTTTTATAGGGCTCTCCTGGCAATGCTCGCCAAAGTAGGTTTGAAAAATGAAAATGCTACTTTGCTTAGCATTTAACTGTGTTTAATACGGCACAGTTCATGGATCTGTCGAGTGCCCAGAATAGAGCAGAGAAAATTTGCAATGGAGCAACTGCAAGAGAATAACACAAATCAATATCAAACACACATTTATGCAACCAATAACTTAATTTTCTTTTTAATAACCAACTGTTTAATACAAAAAAGAAAAAAGATACCTCATCCAGAATGCATTAAGAGTAAGCCATAAAAGACCTTAGAATAGAATAGAATAGAATAGAATAGAATAGAATAGAATAGAATAGAATAGAATAGAATAGAATAGAACAGAACAGAACAGAACAGAACAGAACAGAACAGAACAGAATAGAATAGAATAACAGAGTTGGAAGGGACCTTGGAGGTCTTCTAGTCCAACCCCCTGCTAAGCAGGAAACCTTACACTACTTCAGACAAATGGTTATCCAACATCTTCTTAAAAACTTCCAGTGTTGGAGCATTCACAATTTCTGGAGGCAAGTTGTTCCACTGATTAATGGTTCTAACTGTCATGAAATTTCTCCTTAGTTCTAAGTTGCTTCTCTCCTTGATTAGTTTCCACCCATTGCTTCTTGTCCTGCCCTCTGGTGCTTTGAAGAATAGGTTGACTCCCTCTTCTTTGTGGCAGCCCCTGAGATATTGGAACACTGCTATCATTTCACCCCCCCCCCCGTCCTTCTTTTCATTAAAGTAGACATACCCAGTTCCTGCAACCATTCTTCATGTGTTTTAACCTCCAGTCCCCTCATCATCTTTGTTGCTCTTCTCTGCACTCTTTCTAGAGTCTCAACATCTTTTTTACATTGTATTGCTGCGCCATTAAAAATAATACTCTTTTAAAAACTGTGTAGAAATATTTTTTATTGTTTTATATCACAAATTCCATTTCTATGTTGAACAATGTGTTTTCTAGGTGTCCAAAGTATTAACATATAAACATCATCATAATCATTGTAATCATATACATATAAACATATATGCGATAATATCAATCGTTATTTTAAAAACTGGATCACCTGATTCAGTTTCAACAAAAATTGGCTGCAATTGAGATTTAATTGCAGGATGGAAATGAGATCATTTCCAGTGCATATATTCGTTTTGAATCACTTGGCATTATTATATGTTATAAAGAGAAACAGGTGGCTTGAGAGGTATACCTAGGGTCTACTTTTTAAATCATAATTATCTGATTTCACACTTGGAAGCCAGTGCTGAAACCACAGGTGTAAGAGACACCAATATATTTGGAACCTGATCAAGTTAGAGCAAAGCAGATTAAATAATATATAAACTCACTTCAAGTTACAACTCTATGTATCTGAGAATAAACTCAATAGATAGTATTCCCTGACTTCTGAATAACTGCATAGACAATCATGCAGCAATTTTTAACAATAATTTATAATAATAAAGTCTTTCCAGACTTTTAGATTTCAAGCATAAGATAAAGAATTTCTAAGCAATGATGATAAAAGCTGAAAGCAGTAATGGCTGTATAAATTTTCCTGGGTTATAAATATTTGACTACATTACAAATTGTGTCCCCCTTATTAAAATCAAACATGTTATGAGTAGGTGAGCTGAATTGTACAGTGGACTTGGCTTTCAAAATTAAGAACTGTGGTCTTGGAACAAGAAAACTATCTTAGATATCTGAAACAAAATGAAAACTTCAAAAAGTATAATGTAAATGCACTTATTCATAGTTATGAGATATTAATGGTCTTAGGAAAATAATACAATTTTTCAATTGAATTATTTTCAATTTAATTGTCTGATAAAGATAAGAACTGCATGGAAATGGTTTTCTGGCTTAAGTCCCATGACTGGAGATAATTGGAAATATGCGTTTCTTTACCGGATTCATGTCTATCCAGGGATTTACACATGGAAAAAATAGGGGGAAATCTGGTATAGTGTTCATGGTCAGATTCCTTCCAAAATTCATCACAAATTTTAATTGTTTATGTGACCAAAGGGAAATTTAGTAAATTTAATTGTCATTTATTTATCATTAATTTTGATCAAGTTAATTTTTTTTAACTTTAGCTTTCTTTTTGTTCAAAATTTATTTATTTTAGTTTATTTATTAACTTTTGTGCCTCTCATGTTCCCTACAGGGTGACTTTGGGCCATCTATCCACGTTACCCATTCAACCTCATTGATTGATTGGTAACTGATAGGTGAAATAAATAGATAAATATTCTAATGCAAAACATCTATTTATCTGTCAGTCTGTTTGTGTCTGTCTGTCTCTCTGTATATCTATCTATCTATCTATCTATCTATCTATCTATCTATCTATCTATCTATCTATCTATCATCTATCTATCATCTTTTATAAATTTTGTTTGCTAGATTCTGATATTGCTTTCCTGACTTCCTTAAATTACTTTGAAACATACTACATTGTACTGATTTTTGTTTTTGCTTTTGCTCTTTTTTCAAATTTCCTTTTTTCCCCTATCAAATTTCTTACAAAAACAACTAGAACTCTTCCCTTTCACCAACATGTTTAACTCACTATTTTATTTTTCTTTTTAAAAAAATAACATAACCTAAGGATTTTTTTGTCTTATTGTACTCTTGCTGGGAGGGAGGGGGGAGGGAGGGAGGGAGAGAGGGAGGGAGGAATCTAGATTGAACATAAATCTGATATCTATCTGAGCAACAGCATATAAGTAATTAATTTTAATATGAGTAATTTTCTCTGTTTTCTAAAAAAAAAAAACCTAGTAGCTGGTAGTTTAAATAATCTAACACTGTTTAGATTAACTTGAATCCTGTGTATTTGGTTTAAAATAACATAAATGTTTCAAAGGTTTTTTACAGGTTATGAATATGAAAGATATTGTCACACATAGTCCACGACCAATAATAAATTGATAACTATGATTAATCATTAATCAACCATCATTCTTGTCATTTCCTTTGATCATTGGAAGATAAAATCAATTTGGGGTGAAATCCTTTGAGTAGAAAAATGTTTAGTATAGTAATCACTTTCAAATTGCTGGATATTAATAAAACTGAATAAAAAGGTATCACTTCCATAAATGCTGGGTTTATGACTTACATTCCTGACTTACTCTCTAAGTTCCTAATTATCTTCCAACAGCTGCCAAAGACCCAACTTCAGCAAGACCAATGATTGGTACTAGGATAGCGGTCTTCAACCTTTCTAGCTCAGCAGACTGGTGGCGGCGATGGTGGAGGGTGGAGAGGGGTGGTTTCACGCGTGCATCACTTTCACAAATGAAGCTTTGCATGCCCACTATTTCTGCAGCCTGGTTATGAACACTCCTCCAATGCTGACAGAGCAAACATTTGCATATTCTTTTAGCGGGTTGTTAAGATTACCTGGAGGTTGGGTCACCTGAGTGGTGCAAATTGGTGTGGAGCCTTCTTGGAACTGTTGAAAGGACTGTGTTGTAGATTGGAGATAGATGATATCATATCCCTCCCCCTCTGTTGAGAGAGGGCTGTTCAAATTTGACAAATGGCCTCTTTAAACCCTCTTTCAAACCAGCGATCATCTCTGTCCAAAATATGGACTTTGTTGACTTCAAAAGAGTGGCCTCTGTCTTTTAAATGCATACAGACCAGAGATGGGTTTCAGTAGGTTCTGAGCAGTTCTGAGCGGAAATTTTGAGTAGTTCGGAGAACCGGTAAATACCCTCTCTGACTGGCCCCGCCACCTTGGGAAGGGAAGGGAGATTTTACAGTATCCTTCCCCTACCATGCCCACCAAGTCATGCCACACCCACCAAGCTACACCCACAGAACCGGTAATAAAAAGTTTTTACTACCCACCCATATCAGTGGTGGGTATGGACTGCTAATCTAGTCCTGCTAAAAGAATGCAAATGCCCAGCAAGGAGTATAAATCCTTCCATTCCCCACCATCCAGTCAGAGCTGAAGACTCTTCTTGGATGAGAAGCAAAATGTCTTCAAAGAAAAAACAGAAAGTCCAATTGCCTCTTGAAAAAAGCACTTTTGAGACCTTTTGTTGTTGTTGTTAGTTGCAAAATTGTGTCCGACCCAAAACGACCCCATGGACAACGTTCCTCCAGGCCTTCCTGTCCTCTACCATCCTCTGGAGTCCATTTAAGTTCACCCCTACTGCTTCAGTGACTCCATCCAACCACCTCGTTCTCTGTTGTCCCCTTCTTCTTTTGCCCTCAATCTTTCCCAGCATTAGGCTCTTCTCCAGTGAGTCCTTCCTTCTCATTAGGTGGCCAAAGTATTTGAGTTTCTTTTGGGACTTATATTTGTTGATTGTATAGTATCCTTGTAGCAATTTTAGCTGTTAGCATTCTTTATTTTTTAGTCCCCCCCAACCCTATTTCCTGAATTTGTACATATAGTACAAGTGCACATCTTGTACATATAGAAGCAAATGCTGCCAGCTGTACCTGTAATGTGATAGCCAATGTTTGATTATCACTTCTACTGTTGCCTTGCCAGGTTTCCACTCAACTCCTGATGGTTTACTGAAGCCTTAGTGAGCTACCATATGTTACTTGTTGGCTGTATATGGCTTGAAGGGATGCACAAAATGCAAGTTAGTGCTGATGCCAAACATCCAGTTATAAGAAGATTTTTGAGCCATGGGGAGCTTTTTTTAATTGGACACTGAATCACCTGCGTAACTTAAAGAAATAACATTTCTCCTTTGCAAACTTCAAAGGCATTTCTTTCCCCACTTCACTATCGGAAGAAAACAAACTGTCCATGATCATTTGTGCGGGGTTTTTTTCCCCCCGTTTTACCTCCTCTCTCTGCTTTTCTTTAAAAATGTCACTTGCCTGTGACAGCCCTGAAAGCCAAATCCCTGCTTATAAAGAGATCTCATACAGGGTAGGCATCTGTCATGAGACACACCATTTTGACATGATGGGTGGGAAATGTAAAACTGACCCCCGTGTTTTATCAACTGCAACTCTGCAGTTCCAAACACTCCAAAACAAGCTTTCTGAAACAGTGGGAAGGTGCTGATGAAGTATCAGAGAGGATAAAGACAAAAACAACATACAGAGCTTCTGAATTACAATTTTCAAAGCAAGTTGTGGCCAGGAGCACAATGAAGCCAAAGTCAAACATTTGATTGCAAAGCGTGATTATTACACGCATATGATATTAAGGATGAGACTCAGGGGTGAAATCCAGCAGGTTCTGACAGGTTCTGGAGAACCGGTAGCGGAAATTTTGAGTAGTTCGGAGAACCGGCAAATGCCACCTCTGGCTGGCCCCAGAGTGGGGTGGGAATGGATATTTTGCACTATCCTTCCCCCAGGTGTGAGGAGGGAATGGAGATTTTTGAAATATCCTTCCCCCAGGAGTGGGGTGGGAATGGAGATTTTTCAGTATCCTTCCCCTGCCATGCCCACCAAGCCATGCCCGCCAAGCCACACCACACCCACCAACCCACGCCCACAGAACTGGTAGTTTAAAATTTTGGATTTCACCACTAATGAGACTGTATACATCACTATAATTTTTACTGTGTCTCTCCTTTTCTTTGCATTAATGTATAGTTCAGTTCACTACAGTCAGCAAGTGGAAAAAGAAAAACAAAGAGAAAAAAAGAGCAAGTTTTGTCTAATTTCTTCCTACATTCTGTTTGGAGTCTAACAGCATAAAACTCATTCTTACCTTGCCACTTACAAAGCTCAGTGTAATAGAGGGTTCTCTAATTAAGTGTGAATATGAATGTATCCTACAACTGAAAAACTAAAAACACATGCTTGTCATTTCATTGGGATAGGAATACTTAATTCTGATGATTTTAATGCTTTTATACTGCAAGCCGCCCAGAGTCGCTTTGAAACAAGATTGGTGTCAAATCAAATCAAATCAAATCAATACATACATACATACATACATACATGTATGTATCATGTAATCATTGTGCAAGAGTGGCTTGTGAAAAAAATGTGCAGAAATTAACATGTGATAGAAAACAATTAGCATCAGTCTTGCTATCTGTAATATGGAGATAACAATGATGGTCCTAATTTATAAGATTTTGAAATGTATGTTAAATGTCAAGCATATATATATTACATTTTATCAAAGTCTGTCTATCTACCTATCATCTATCATCTATCATCTATCATCTATCCATCCATCTATCTGCCCATCCGCCCATCCATCCATCCATCATCCATCCATCTATCATCTATCATCATCTATTACCTATCATCTATCTTCTATCATCTATCAATCCATCCATCCATCTGCTCATCCGCCTATCTATCATCTATCTATCTATCTATCTATCTATCTATCTATCTATCTATCTATCTATCTATCATCTATCTATCTATCTATCTATATCTTTATTCTCTATCTTTGTTTCTCCATCACATTATTTCCTTTTGGACTAAGCAAAAGTATATACATTTCTGACATTAACTAAAAATAATAGTGTAAGTATAAAGTTAGAAAAAGACACAAACAGAATTAAGTCTAATTTACAGTACTGTTCGCTATAATTCTGTTCTAATCTTGCAAACCCTCCTTGTTTCCAACACATATATAGATCAAATCAAACATCGCTATTTCTCTTTTAATTGCTAAAAAGTATGTAATTGGATCTTGAATTAAAACAAGTATATTCTGTTACCCAATTTCTATAAATGGAAAGCAATTAGCTTCTATAAATCTGGTACATGAAAACATCTACCTGATATGGAAATTTTCAGTCTTTTCATTCTCCCATTGATTTTAGGTATATTATGATGGATAATATAAAAAGTGTGACTGTGTCTGATGTTCCAGAATTAAGTTACATTTGTGAGCTTTCCTTGCAACAGAGGAACAGGTGGCCAACAGCAAGGACATCATTCAGTAAAGATTGTACCAATTTATTTCCATTGCTTTATGAAGAATCAACCAATTTAGAAATATAAAGATTTCAGGGGATTAAAGGCTAATAGCTCGACCATATGGGTACATTGCTGATAGAAGTGTGAATTTTAAATCAATTTATACACGAGTATATATCCATGCAAAGATAGAACCTGGTTTATGCATGCTTTACATAAAAACTGGATGTCCCCTTAAAGGCTGCATTATATTCCTGGGGCAAAAGGGTCCTCATTTTACCTACCTTAGAAAGAATGGAAGGCTGAGTCAACCTTGAGCCTGGTGAGATTTGAACTTGCAGTAATTGCAGGCAGCTGGTGTTAATAACAGTGCTTTAGTCTGCTGCGCCACCAGGGCTCTTTTTATTGTTAATGATCTCAGTCTTTTGCCCTTCAATGCTCGATCCTCTAGAATGCCAGTAAAATAATTTGGAATGAAACATGCCAGGCATTGAAATTAATTGGTTATAAATTAATAACCAGAAACTTAATTCAGGCAGGAGTGAAATGCTACCGGTTCAGGCCAGTTCGGCTGAACTGATAGTAAAAAATGTAAACAAAAAAAAAAAGTTCTGATGATCAGCTGAGCGACGCACAATCATTGAAACATTCTTTTTTTACTTTTTAAGCATTTTTTAATGGTAGTTCTCTGGAACCAGTAGTTAAAAATGCTTTTTAAAAAAAAAAGTTCCGATGATCATGTGTCACTCAGCTGATTATCGGAACTTTTTTTTTTTTTTTACTTTTTAGGCATTTTTTTTACCACGGTTCAGGCAAATAGGTAGTAAAAAAATGATTTTAAAAAGTTAAAAAAAAGGCTCCAACCTGTGCTGCGCAATCGTCGGAGCTTTTTTTTTTTTTACTTTTTTAAAGCATTTTTTTATTACCTATGCACCCAAGCCGGTAGTAAAAAATACTTTTAAAAAGTTTTTTAAAAGGTTCCCACGACCGTGCGCCACAGCTGATCGACTCCCGTGCTGTTCTACTTATCTTCTCAAGCCTCCTTTTGGCGCGTAACACGCATGCACACAAGTAGCTTCTGTTTGGTGTGTACTGTGCATGCATGCGCGCAGAGCATGTTTGGCGCACGGCCAGTGAACTGGTAGTAAACTGGTTCAGATTTCACCACTGAATTCAGGTCAAGTTACTAGTTGATCTGGTTAAAGAGACTGGTTAAACGTTCTTTGTAAAACTTTAAGTGGCAGTTTCATGGATATTTCTGAAGCTGACCTGGTTTCTGAATGACTGTGTGACCTTCAGTGTCTTCTCTTTCAGAAGACCTATTTGACCACAGTGATATTTGCCTTGGTCATTTCTCATTAAAACTACTAAATCATTTTACTCTAAAACTGTGGATGTTCAGGACCTGCAAAACAGTTTCGGGGGGGGGGGTCAACAACAAGGGCAGAATGTTTTTTTCTTCTAGATTGCTAATCTCTAAATAAGAGATGAACAACCTTCACACCAAGATTGTATGCTGATCTAAATCTAATTTGGAAACTGCAATTGTTCAGTTCAAAACTGGTAAAAGCAACCGACTCCTTTTAATGGTTCACTCTCTGTAATTCTATTTCTTTGAAGCAATTCCCTAATGCTTGATGAGTCTTCATAGAGGAGGACGCACAATACCTTTATAAGAGGAGAAGAGGAGAAATCGTACAACATTTCAGCTTGCAGCACATTCTTTGTGCATTTGATTCAAATGTCCTGATTCAAGCTTCCCTGTTGTAATAGCTGTGAAATTCAGCAATCTGAATACTCAGTAATAACCTTGCTGTCTATTGGGAAATTCTGTAAGTTAATGTCCATACCAAAGCATGGAGCATTCCCAGCTTGAAGAAGATTGATCTACTTAACCTTTGAAAACCCATTTCAAAGGTAGGTAAACGATGGCATACAGTTATTTTTAAGCTTTGAAAAAGGAATGAATGAACATAGATTGAATATTGTTCAATAAAACATATGAAGAACGACTGCAGAATCTGGGTATATCTAGTTTAATGAAAAGAAGGACTAGGGGAGACATGTTATCAGTGTTTCAATATCTCAGGGGCTGCCACAAAGAAGGGGGAGTCAAGCTATTCTCCAAAGCACCTGAGGGCAGGACAAAAAGCACTGGGTGGAAACTAATCAAGGAGAGAAGCAACTTAGAACTAAGGAGAAATTTCCTGACAGTTAGAACAATTAATTAGTGGAACAATTTGCCTCCAGAAGTTGTGAATGCTCCAACACTGGAAGTTTTTAAGAAGATGTTGGATAACCATTTGTCTGAAGTGGTGTAGGGTTTCCTGCCTAAGCAGGAGGTTGGACTAGAAGACCTCCAAGGTCCCTTCCAACTCTGTTTATTCTATTCTATTCTATTCTATTCTATTCTATTCTATTCTATTCTATTCTATTCTATTCTATTCTATTCTATTCCCAGAAATTTAAATACAGATAGTCCTTGACTTATGCCCACAATTGAGCCCAAAATTTCTGTTGTTAAGTGAGACAAATTTTGAAGTGAGTTTTGCCCCATTTTACAACATTTCTTGCCACAGTTGTTAAGTGAATGACTACAGTTGATATATCAGTACCATGCTTGTTAAACAAACCTGGTTTCCCCATTAACTTTGTTTGTCAGAAGATGGCAAAAGTGGATCACATGACCTTGGGACACAGCAACCATCGTAAGTATGAACCAGTTGCCAAAGATCTGAATTTTGATCACATGATCATGGGACTGCTTACAAAGGTCGTAAGTGTGAAAAAGTGAGACAAATCACTTTTTTCAATGCCATTGGAACTTCAAACCGTCACTAAATGAACTGTTGTAAATCTAGGACTACCTGTAGTTTCAAGTCAGAATAGTTTCATAGAATCATAGAACTATGGAGTTGGAAGGTGCCAGAAAAAAATATTTAGTCCAACTGTCCACCACATTCAGGAATATATCCAGTATTTCTGCTTCTAGTTTTTAGTTCCATTCTCAATGGAACCATTTTATAGACTTGAGCACTAATAGCAGAACCCTCTTTAATCTTCATTTCTTCAGACAGAACATCCCACCTTCATCCCCTGCCCACATAGAGCACATAGAGCACATTAAGTTCCTTTTATTAATTTTTGTCATGATCTTAAACTGTTCTAACATGCCAATTTCCTTATATATTTAAATTTCAGATATAAATCATAATCTACATTTAATAATAACCTGCTTTCAAGTAAAAGCTTAATTTAATATAAAACATATTTATCTCTCTAGCGTCTTAATTCGTAAGGGTCATGCATTGACCCTTTATCTATGACGTTCCAGTGAAAGTTAACTTTTCAAATTTATATGGGAAAATATCTGATGAAAAGCTATGGAGTATAAAGAGGGTACCCATGGGCCACGGAATATATTATTTTTGTAGAAAAGTATGAATATTTATGATTTCAGAAGGAAAGAAGCAACTAGTTTTAGATCTAACAAAATATATACTTGATCCGGTATATACCAGTAACAGTTTACACCAGGAAAATCAGTATACTGCTATTGACAGAATTAGTAGAGTCATTTTTAAAAGTTAACACTTAGAACATAGAATAAAAGAGTTGGAAGGGACCTTGAAAGTCATCTAGTCCAACCCCCTGCTCATTTCAGACAGTGGTGGGATTCAAATAATTTAACAACCGGTTCTCTGCCCTAATGACCAGCTAGGTAGGCATGGCTCGGTGGTCATATGACCATGTGGGTGTAGCCAACTCAACGTCACTCACGTCGATGGGCGCTTTGTCTTAGCTGTTACAATGTAATAAGGATTAACCAGAGAGTTTCTGTAAGCAGGGCAATAAAGATTAGGCTAGAAATAGCACCAGAATGTTTCCTTCCTGCCTTCCTTACAGGATTAGCCCTGGAAAGTGGGAAAAAAACAAAATAAGATTTCTTCTAACAACCGGTTCTCCAAACTGCTTAGAAAGTTAACAACCAGTTCTCCCGAATAGGTGAGAACTGGCTGAATCCCACCACTGATTTCAGATAAAGGGCTGTCCAACCTCTTCTTGGAAGCCTCCAATGATGGAGCACCCACAACGTCTAAAGACAAGCCATTCCACTGGTTGATTGTTCTCACCATTAGGAAATTTCTTTAGTTCTAGATTGCTTTCCTCCTTGATTAGTTTCCATCCATTAGTTAGTGTCTTGAAACTTGGCAGTAGAACTTTTACTTCTGTTCTTTGAATAACTGATGCCCTTGTTACCAATTCCATCTTTAGCTTCAAGAGAAATTTGTTGTAACACAATACTGGAAAAGGCCTTATGTATGTACGCAGTTGCTCTTTAAATGAGGGGAGTTCGAATTCCTTATAGAACTAAATTAATTGATATTCACATACAGTGAATGCCCATGGGAGAATGACATCTCAACAGCAATCTCTGCTAAGATTTTACTTTAAAAAAACTTCTTGTAATCCGCTAATTTGGACTTTCTCACAGCATGAGAAATGGCATTCAACATTCTCAGCTCAAAACCACCACAAACCAGGTAACAACAACAACCAATGTATGTAGTGGAAATAACTATGTACAAAAAAAGAACATAACATTGCCCTTTTGAAACTCTACTAATGTTGTTAGTAGAAACCAGATGAATATACTGACTTTCAATAGGATAAATAGCCTGCTGCTCAGTTGGAATGAAAGAGTGGATTTTGCTGAGAACTAACAGAAATTTAGAATTGGAAGAACACAATAAGAGGTTTGGATGGCATGGTTTTCTATGGTATGATAAAGTTACGGTTCATGTAGATTTTAAGAATCATATTTAAGAGTGGTGTGTGGCCTAGTGATGAAGATGTTCGCCTCCCACTTAGAAAGTTGAGAGTTCAATACTAGGTAGCAGCAAATATTTCTCTCCTAGGGCACAAAGAAAAAATACCTGCTGTGAACTTCACATGGCATCAGGAAGGGTGTCCGGCCAGTAAAAGCTCGGCTCCATCCAGTCGACCTGACTCTACCTTGAATTAAGAGATTACAGGATAATAAAGAGGGGAATTTTATTAGAAATGACATATTGAGAATATGGAATAGATATAAACATAGACTCTGCCCAAAAATGCCTTTATGGATCTTAGTTCAATAAGCATTTTACAGGAAATATATGGTAAAGAAAAATGATTAGTTTATCAAGAGTTGTTAGAACACAAACATGGAGAATATAAGATGAAATCAAGAGAGCAACTGGTTGCAGAGGGGCTTAATTTTCAATGGTTTTTGTTTGCACAGTTAAGAGAAAGATTTAAGGTAAGTAACAGGAAATTTGGAATTGATCAGCAGGAGACAGAATTTGAAGTTGAACTATGTACAAATGAACAGTGTTCAGCTACTAACGTGTAAACTTTTATTGAAATTTGAAATGGAAAAACAAGTGAAAGCATTTGATAAAATGGGCTAAGAACTTTAGATATAACATATTGGAACAGCGGGAAAAGATGTGGTCAAAAGGATTGACATTTACATTATAGTATAATGTAAAAATAATTTTTTATAAAATGATGTATCTTTGGTGTACGACTCCCAAAAAATAGTCTAGGGGTACTTCAAATTTATGATGGAAATGTGGACAGCATGAAGAATAATTTTATCATATCTGGTAGACTGATAAAGAAGCAAGAAATGTTTAGGTTCATATGCATATAATTATATAATTTTTTTAAAGATCAATGTTTGACTGAAACCAAAACTTTTCTTGATTAATAGACAATTAGAAAAGAGCCAATCAAGATTATTTTTGTATATGCTGCAAGACTATTACAATGACAAAAATAGAAAGAGAGAAGTTGCTAAATGGTGAGGTATATATTTTCCATGCTAAAGGTCAAAACATATGGTCACTGATTCTAGCAAACGTATAGAAACATTTCTATACTAAAAATACATGAATTATTATATAGAAAACTTTATTTAAACTTATGCTTTATATTGCCTTCATTTAAATCAGTACATAATTCTACTCTAGATAGTGGTGAGAACATGGTGAATTAGGTTCAAATCACCACTTGAAGCTCACTTCATAAATAAAGTAACCTAGTGAAACTCACCATTGAAATATCTAGATATTCACAATATTTTATTTTTATACCAAACATACAATACTTTTTTCCCTGAAAAATGCCTTTGACAAGCTGATTCCACATGAAGCAACATTCTTTGTCAGATAGTTAGACAGATGCATACATTTATGCTCTCTAATTCCCTTAAAGTATCTTTTGAGAATAATATTTCTTCTCTGCTCAGCTCACTATTAAGAAGAAAGGAATTTTCTAACAGTAGGTTGAATCCAACAAGTAAATTTCCCCTGTGGTTCAAGCCATGTAATTTTCTTAATTTCCAGCTGCTGCCCAAATGTTAGAGAGAGAGGTGTATCAGCAGAAAGGCCATTTCTGCTTATCTGAATTCAATAGTATCTGATCTTGTCATAGCAAAAGACAAATCACTAAACCAAATAAGGTTGGTGTTGGAATTTTGAAAATATAGACAGACTTTTGAGCATATTCCAACGTTGAACTGGCTTCTCATCACACTGGATCACAGAAATGATCTCCTGAATCTTGAGTCTAAAACTGAAGACATAATTTCCCCTCTTTAAATTCTGTATTCCACTGTATAGCTTCCTGAACCATAGAAAACAAATGTCATTCTTTATCTTCTACACAGAGAGATTATAGTTAGAGAGAGGGAGGAACTGAGTCATGGCTTGTTTATAAACTTTCCACATGGTAATTGCATGGAAAGAGAACATTAGACATGGTTTGATTCAGCAACATATATCTTTCAAATCTGTTGAAACATGAACCTTTCTGAAAAATGTCATTTTCTTTCACTGCAGCCACAAGAGATGCCCTTATTCCTAGCAATATTGGTTGTTTATGGGCGGTGGAGGGGGGGGGAATCTGAAACTATTGTATTGTAGATAAATACATGAGTATTTTAGCTTTCTAGCCCCTACTTATTTCTTTTATTCAAAGGTCATCCCACCTTGGAACAATATATTTGAGAGTACCATGATCTATTTAGCACTTTGGGATAATTGTTTAAAGTTAGTATTGATCACATCTTCTCCAGAGGTGGGCTTTGCATAATTTAACAACCGGTTCACCCAGAATCGAAAATGTGAGTGTGCACGCCTTCACATGCATGCTACATCAAAAACACGGCAATTGTATAAGATGGGATAGCGCCGGAGTGGGTGAGTAACTACCAGTTTGGCTGAGCCAGTCTGAACCAGATGAATCCCACTCCCACTAATCTTCTCCAAATACACCCCAAGAATGATCCTATGTTAGGGCATTTTCCGACAGCAATTTGAGGAAGAAATATGGTTGCTATGATAGTCTTGTAAGTTTGGTGCAGTGATTAAGACACAGGGCTAAAAATCAGGAAACTACAAATATTGTTCTGCCTTTGGTGACTTTTCTATCAGCCCTAGAAAGAAAGCAATGGCACACAATTCCTGGTGATTTTGTCAAGAAAACCAAAATCATTGTCTACAATAAAAGTATGTCTGTCATGTATTTTCCTCAGAATAATTGTTGACCATGATGGATGGATCATGCTTTCCTCCCAATAACTTCTGTGGGAGTTATGACAGATCAGAATTTGGTACTGTGTCCATAGTATTTTGCTTGAGAAATTTAGTCAAAACACTACTCTCTGAAGTAGTGTAAAGCATTTTGTTAAAGAAAAAAACAAACCTTTTTTTTTTCTGAAAACCATTCACTCCACAAAAGCTGTTGACTAATCTCTCCTTGCCAATTGCAGAGAACTAATGGTGGGAAAAAATAGAAACCCCAGCTCTAATTAACACATGCTATTTAAAAAAAAAATCTTGTTACTATTAATGTCTCAGTAATAAAAACAAACTGTAAATTAAAAGGCATTATACCAAAAAATATATTTCATATATATGTATATGTATGTGTGTGTGTGTGTGTGTGTGTGTGTGTGTGTGTGTGTGTGTGTGTGTGTAGTTAATATTTCGGGTTTCTTCCCGTGTAATTGTGGATATATCCCTAAAAGGGTAGAAGCGACGTTTCGGCAGAATCCCATCTGCCATCATCAGGCTTATGCCAGTAGTCATTTTGCACTAACTGACGTTGGAATTTCAAATCTGGTGCTGGTATTCTGGGATGGCTCCACCTTTTCATTCTGATTGGTTGGGAGTCCCAGTATGTGTTTATTGGCTTGGCTTCGGGTGTGAATGACTACTGGCATAAGCCTGATGATGGCAGATGGGATTCTGCCGAAACGTCGCTTCTACCCTTTTAGGGATATATCCACAATTACACGGGAAGAAACCCGAAATATTACATAAACAAATATATATATATATATATATATATATATATATATATATATATATATATATATATATATATATATATAGGTCTTTGGTTATTCGGGTCTTCTCCCACGTAAAATTGGAAGTGTCTTGGTGACATTTCGACGAAGTCTCATTCGTCATCTTCAGGCTGGTGTTCTCGGCTTCGTGCTTCCAGGAGCAATTCCAGGAGCAATTGCTCCTGGAAGCACGAAGCGGAGAACACCAGCCTGAAGATGACGAATGAGACTTCGTCGAAACGTCGCCAAGACACTTCCAATGTTACGTGGGAGAAGACCCGAATAACCAAAGACCTACATACAAACACCCGCGAAAACCTGAGAAAACATACACACACACACACACACACACACACACACACACACACACACACACACACATATATATATATATATATATATATATATATATATAGTTAGTTAAATTTATATTTACTGACTCACATAAATAAAGGGAGACTAGTATAGATCTTCTGGGATTCGAACCTGAGTAGAAGGGTATGGCTAGCTAATGAGAGCTAAATAGCTTGAAATAGATCTATACTAGTCTCCCTTTATTTCTTTGTCAATAAATATAAATTTAACACAAAATACTTTGTCGTAAAAGCGACTGCCTGAGGGCTCCTGGATTGGGACTGAAAGGCAAAAAGGAAGCAGACTAGGTTGATATGTGTGTGTGTGTGTGTGTGTATGCATGTGTGCCTATATATATATATATATATATATATATATATATATATATATATATATATATATATATATATATATATATATATATGTATATATATATATATGTATATATATATATGTATATATATGTATATATATATATGTATATATATGTATATATATGTATATATATATATGTATATATATATATATATATATATATATATATATATATATATATATATATATATATATATATATATATATGCAAGTTTTGGATTATTCGGGTCTTTTCCCGTGTAAGATTAGAGTATCTTGGTGACGTTTCGACGAGATCCCACTCGTCATCTTTAGGCCTGACACCAGCCTGAAGATGACGAGTGGGACCTCGTCGAAACGTCGCCAAGATACTCTCAATCTTACACAGGAAAAGACCCGAATACACCAAAACTTGCATACCTCTACCCATGAAAATCTACTACACACACACACACACACACACACACACACACACACATGCCACCCAGACGTTCAGTTAGAATTGGGATATCATTAATGGCACTAAAATCCAGTTGCAAAAAATTTCTGTTCGTAATACAAAGTTAGAAACTGCTGTTGTTAAAAAAAACAAAGCAAAACATAAAAAACTGAGATCCTCCAAGGTGCTACTATAAAACTGTCAAGAAAACCAACAACCTGCTAATAGAGTCAATACCAGGCAGATTAGGAAGGAGTTAGGATGAGAGTCCAAAACTGTAATGGAAATTGGAACGTGTGTGCCAGGCTAAAAAAATAGAGTTAAAATTTGCTTGCTGAGCTCTATAATTAAGAGGTTGTATAGAATCACAGGAAATCACTTTGGTAGAGCTCGGAACAGGAAATAGCCCACTTATGGTAGACACGGATGAGTCAAAGGCTTTTCCTCCAAAAGAATAAATACCATGGCAGAAAATGAAAGTTAAGCGATAGGACACATATGAAAATGAAATGAGTCAACTGTGAATTCAGAAAGAAGAAGCATGAAAGAAAAGGAAGAAATATCATCTAAGATAGACAGCTCTAAAGAGATAAGAAATCAGACTGGAGATTTTTTTTCTGACTCTGAAACAAGATGGAAGGAAAGGTAACCTGTGAGGAGGGCAAAGAGGTGGATGGGAGAAAGCATAATTTTCTTCTTGCAAGTTTCTTCTCAACGGGGGGAGTTGCTTTTCATTAGGAAACATGGAAGGAGACAAGGAGATAAGGAGTTTCAGTTTGCAGCATATTGGCCTACAAAGGAAAAAGAAACTGGTACACTTTAGGAAGAAAAACACCCCGTGACTCACCTAGGGGTAGGTTGAGGCTTGAAGAACCAAAGAGATCAAATAATCAGGATGCAAGAGAACCAACCCAGAAAGCAAAGACAGGCAAAAGAAAAAAGGATAGAATCAGCCAGTAAGAAAAAAGACTTCTGCAAAACCATCTGCTCCATATGGAGTATTTTACAAGGGGAGAGTTTAATCTGTTAAATATGTGTTATACTGTTAATATGAGCTATTCTTTTAAGACTGTTCAGTCTGGAGCAGGTATATGTAAAGGAGAACATCACATAGTACAGCATTGTTTCAGATTATCCTTGTTACAGTGCTGGTTCTGTTTTCATAACTCAATTGTTGACGTTTATCTTTAATAGCTGCAAATCCCGTTATTGCACACTCTTGAAACATGCAGTTTGATTGGTTCTTCCAGAAAGGGGAAGGGAAATTGATTCATTAGCTCCTCACCACCACTGAATAGTGACTTATTGCCACCTTAAAATAAATTGATCTGGGCAAATGGTATACGGTTGTGATGGCTAACCTTTTTTGGACCAAGTGCCCAAACTGCATGAATCCCCCAAATGCAATGCGCGCATGGCCCTGCGCATGCACCCTGCCCCCCATGCATGCATCCGTAGCCCCCATATGCGCCCCACCCATGTACATGTGCCCCATCGCCCGCATGCACCCCACATGCATGGCAGGCCCCCCTGCATTCGCTCCGCCCTTGTGCATGCACGGTAGAGACCCAAAGACCAGCTTGTTGGTGGGAGGCAGACACGCATGGCGAAGCTGAGCTGGGGCAACAGCTCGTGTGCCCACAGAAAGGGCACTGTGTGCCACCTCTGGCACGCATTCTATAGGTTCGCCATCACGGGTATAGGATCTCCTGTTTGAGCATGGGGTTGGACTACAAGACCTCCAAGTTCCCTTCCAGCTCTATTCTGATTGAAACCAGTTCTAAATTGGAAGAACCTCTACATCAGTGTTTCTAAACTTCAGTAACTTTAAGAAATGGGCACTTCAACTTCCAGAATTCCTCAGCCAGCTAGCCATGAATTCTGGGGGTTGAAGTCCACAAATTTTAAAGTTGATAAGATTGAGAAACATTGCTCCAGGTGGCTACATCTATGGATGAATAGCTAGAGTCAGTCGGAGCTGCAGGTTGAGATTATCCCACTCTCAAATACATAGAGATCTAGCTCTAGTTCCCTTCATATAAGATCCTCATGAGAAAAAATAGAAGTCACAGAAAATCTGCTGTGGATGTTTGAGTAACTACATTATATCCCCTATACTTATAAGTCCTAGATGTTGAAACACTGTGCCTTATAAATTAGATATGTTGTTTTTCCCTCAATCCCCATAGTAATCATACGATGACTTGTTTTTAAATAGCTCTCGTTTACCCATTTAAATTACAAAACAGCATCTGCTCCAGCTACGTGACTAGACGTGTTTCATCAAAGTGCATAAGAAGCTCCACATCTGAATGGCAACCACTCAGTTTCTCCCTCTCCTGTCAAATGATGAGTAAGACCTTGACACAGCCATAGATACATGCCACCCCTGTTTTAACATGTAATAACTTTCACAACTGGAATGGATATTCATGGCCTCAAAGGATTAATATCTCTTTCATGGTTTTCCTGATGCCGTGGCTGAAGGCAGAGTTGGCATTAATCCTAATCACTTGCTTCTACTTTCATGTTATCTATTTTTATATTGTCAGTAGCCAGTTTGACTTTAGCCAAAACATTTGCATCTAGCAACTACCATGGGTACGATGACTGGGACCCAAAAAAACAGAGATGGAATCTAGAGCTCTTGATGATGTGAAATGGTCCTTCAATGCAGAAGTAATTCTAAGGATAACAATAGCAATAGCACTTAGACTTATATACCGTTTCATAGTGCTTTACAGCCCTCTCTAAGTGGTTTACAGAGTCAGCATATTGCCCCCAACAATCTGGGTCCTCATTTTACCCACCTCGGAAGGACGGAAGGTTGAGTCAACCTTGAGCCAGTGAGATTCGATCTGCTGAACTGCAGCTAGCAGTCAGCTGAAGTAGCCTGCAGTGCTGCACTCTAACCACTGTGCCACCTCAGCTCTTGGAATGGAAAAGTTTGGAAGTCAACTTGTGATTTAGACTAATTTTTTTTTTTAAAAAAAAACCTCAGCGGTACACAGGTTTCATAGCCATAAGGATCTGAGAATTAGTTGAAGGAGCAGCTCTGCATACCGCATGGTGTCTTTTCCTGTGGTTCCTAGTACAAATGAAACTCCAATTCCTACATCTAAATATTTCCAAAATGTCGATTCCTGATACCTTTCAGAACATTCATGGAATTCCTGATATAGATATGTAGCAGACCGGATGAATGAGAAGATTCTGATAAAGGATAGTTTAATCTTGCACCTAAGTGTTACACTGAGAAGGAAACAGGAATGGTTGACAAGTGTGGTTCTTGTTTCTATAAGGCAGGGGTCTGCAAACTTAAACACTCAAAAGAGCCATTTGGACCCATTTTCCACAGAAAAGAAAACACCGGGAGCCACAAAACCCTTCCCATGCCTGACTATTCCTTGAGCAGCCACAAAATTAGCATATGTAGTTGAATTAAACATTTTGTTTTCTTCTGAAACTTTTCTTTTCTTGGATTTATCCATGGTTGGCCTACCAGGGGTTGAAAAGCTCAATAAATCGCGTGCCAGTGGGTGTCACACATTGGCTGTTGTGATGCATATTTTGAGTGACAGGGAGCCTCAGCAGAGGGGTGAAAGAGCCACTTGTGGCTCAAGAGCCACAGGTTGCTGACCCCTGCTATAAGGGGATGCTTTAAGCATTACAGAGGCTAAGGGCACCTATTTTTCCTCTTCCATTGCCTAAAAAAATGCAAGCAGGACCTTAAAAGATCCCCCACTGCTGTTATCCAGAAAGGCTTAGGGAAGTTGCCAAAAATGAAGTTG
The DNA here is from genome assembly GCF_059756535.1 of Pantherophis guttatus. Lineage (NCBI taxonomy): Eukaryota > Metazoa > Chordata > Lepidosauria > Squamata > Colubridae > Pantherophis > Pantherophis guttatus. The sequence goes on along the minus strand of NC_142065.1, from coordinate 195,490,377 downwards.
GGAGTTGCATATGGCCCTTGTAGAATAGGATTATTTACTCTACTGTAAATGGAAATAGAAGGTAGAATACCATACTGGAATCCACACCAGGCAAGAAAACATCTTGTCTCCATCGGAATATTGTTTAACAATAGTCTGCAAGAAATAGAAATAGAATAACAGAGTTGGAAGGGACCTTGGAGGTCTTCTAGTCCAACCCCCTGCCCAGGCAGAAAACCCTACACCACTTCAGACAAATGGTTATCCAACATCTTCTTAAAAATTTCCAGTGTTAGAGAAGGCAGTTTTATTCCTATCATTGAAAGAAAAATAGTGAGAATTTGGCCGCAAGTGATATAGATTAAGGAATATATTTGATTGTGGGCTTCAAGCATCCTTCTACTTACATTTATTTGCTGTCTGTGTGTGTGTGTGAGAGAGAGAGATGGGGGAGAGGGAGGGAGGGAGGGAGAGGGAGAAGGAGAGGGAGAGAGGGAGAAGGGAGAGATATATTAATTCAGAATAATAACAGATTTATCATTTAGGGAAAAATGTTTTTGCATGCCACTTATTGTTTCTCTGACACTGTTATTTTCTTTTTCTTCTTCTTCTTTTTTTCCCTTCTTTTTTCTTTTTTTGCCAGAGGCCATTAAGATGTCATGACAGAGCTGTTTCCTCCCAAATGGAATAATCTTCTCTAAAAAGCCAGAGCAAGAGAGATCTGTACCGCTAACCATTCAATAAGCTATATCCCATTTTCATTCTTATAATGGTTACAAAAATGTGTAGTGACAGAAACCAGGCTCTGACCAAAAGTATGTCTGATTACACTTCAGAAAAGATGCAAGGAACCTTAATGCAAGGAAAAGACATCTGGAAAACCAGAGGAGATATTTATAGAAGGGAGAAGAGATCTTCCTGAGCAATTAATTGCACATTGTGGTTCTATCGTGCTTTTTCTTCAAGAGATTCAGGGGTCTATTTTGTATCTTCTCAGCAACTCTGCAAGTACTATAATTTAGTTTGAAAAAGCACACACACACAATCACACTCATATATGTTTATGTGTGTGTGAGAGAGAGCATATTTTCCAACTCCACCAATGCTATAAAATACAATTGTTTTGATATGCAGTAATTAATGTAACTATTCTAATCAGGACTTTTGTGTTACTACTGTTCCTCAAATTTACTGCAACCAAGCTGTAGTTTATCAGTTTTTAATATTTCTATAAGTATCACGCAGCCAAAACCACTCTGTTTTAGCATTGTAGTCCCCTGGCTATTATAACATTAGATAAAGGTAAAGGTTCCCCTCGCACATATGTGCTAGTCATTCCCGACTCTAGGGGGCAGTGCTCATCTCCATTTCAAAACCGAAGAGCCAGCGCTGTCCGAAGACGTATCTGTGGTCATGTGGCCAGCATGACTAAATGCCAAAGGCGCACAGAACGCTGTTACCTTCCCAAAGGTGGTCCCTATTTTTCTACTTGCATTTTTTACGTGCTTTCGAACTGCTAGGTTGGCAGAAGCTGGGACCAATAATGGGAGCTCACTCTGTTATGTGGCACTAGGGATTCGAACCGCTAAACTGCCAACCTTTCGATCGACAAGCGCAGCGCCTTAGCCACTGAGTCACCACATCTCTAAAATTATAATTATAATAAAATTATAATAAAATTGCCACATTATTATAACATTATTATAACATTGTATATATAATTGCCACATGCTAAATAAATTAATTTCTATAAGCTTCTCTATCAAACCCAGCTTGATCTGGGTTGCTCGCAAACAACAAATAAAAATAACATAATACAGCTTTCTAAGTAAAAGTATTTTCAGCAGGTAGCCAGGATTAAGGTAAAATAAATAAATAAAACGCTGTATTCAATTTTATCCTATCGATTCCATTCTTTTACTTTCTGCTGATTACCTACATTTTTCCCCTGTTAATCCTTCCCATTTTTGATTTCCTGATCAGAAAATGCTGATTGAAATGAATAGGAGTGCTTCATAATCAGCAGATGCATTCTGAGCTTTAGTTCCATTTTTATCATCTCTGTCAAGGTTACTTAATATTACAGATTGAAAGTTTTATGGCTGTGATTAAGGAATAAGACTCAAAAATACCCTTAGTTAACAAAAGGGAAAAATTGCAGTACTGTAATAAGAGTACTTCCAATCAACATATATTGCATATTGTTTGTAAATACATACATTTTTGCAGAATCCAAGTCCCTTCTTTCAACCTAGTTGTAAAATACAAATACAATCCTGTTTAATAATTCCCTATGGAAAAACTAGTCAGAAAAATAGACTTGTGACTCCCATAATTTGGGGGCATTATTAAACTTTTGGATTTCTTGTATTTGATAGGCAAAATATCAATTTTCCAAATTTCAACATGTTTCCTTGGTTTTTTAAAATTATTATTTATTTATATTAAACAATTTCTCCGTTTTCTATCACAATTTTTATCTTTACCGCACTTTGGTATCAGTATACCTCATATGTACATACAGGTTATTTCCATTTTTCTTATATACCATGTTTCCCCAAAAATAAGACCCTGTCTTATATTTTTTTGAACCCTGAAATAAGCGCTTGGCCTTATTGCCATGCGCTCAAAAGCCTGATTGGGCTTATTATCAGGAGATGTCTTATTTTAGGGGAAACAGGGTACATTATAATTCGTGATTATAAATTAACAATGTACCTTGATCTGTACAATGTGTGCTTGTTATAGTTACATAAATATATGTCATGCCCCTGTTGGAGTCTGACTCTGAGATGGAAGAGGAACAGATGACAGAGAGCGAGAGAGTGGCTCTGTTGGCTGTGGAGGAAACTGGGGAAGGGCAAAGTCAGGCTGGGCAGAGCAGGGGAGAGGTAGAACAATGGAAAGCGGGTTCTAATGAAGACCACCGCCCTCATCGTAGGGCGTGCAAGGAAGAATGGAGTAGAGAGCAACGTGGGTTGTGTGGTTTATGAGGGAGGAGAGGGCCCCAACTACCTTCACAAGATACACCCGGAGATGGAGTTTAAAAGGGAGGCAAATCGGAGGGGCGGTTATCGGGAACAAACGCTGAGTTCAACTTTTGTTTATCTGAGTTCCTGGCATCCTCCCAACTCATTTGATTTACTGCTGTGCTACTTCACTTCTGGAATTCCTTATCTTGCTTGCCCAGCCAGATTAATTACCTTATCTTGCCCTGTTGGATTTATGGTTGGGAGTTTTGTCTGTTTACAGGTTTGTGGAAGGGTTTTTCTCCAGACCAGAGAGTAAAGGGACGCTTTAGGGGCAAAGTTCGGAGCTAATAAAGGGACTTGTACTTATTTTCTGGCTGTGTTGCCTTTGTGCCACACCCCAGGTCATCACAATATATATGTAACTAAATTTTATCACACAAACTTATGTTTCTTAGTGTCTGCAACTTCAACCCATCATTATCATATTATCATATTATTATCATTATCATCATTATATCATATGACAGGATCAACAATGATGTTACTAAGAACCTGGTGGTGCAGTGGACTAAGTGCTGTTAAAGTAGCACTTAGTTGCCAGCTGTCTGCAATTACTGCAAGTTCAAATCTCACCAGGCTCAAGGTTGACTCAGCCTTCCATCCTTCCGAGGTAGGTAAAATGAGGACCCGGTTTGTGGGGGCAATAAGCTGACTTTGTATAAAATAGAACACCGCTTGGGGGGGGGGGGCGAAAGCCCTACTAAGCAGGTATATGCAAAAGTATAAAGGCTGTTGCTTAACGCATTGTAAGCCACCCTGAGTCTCCAGAGAAAGGGCGGCATATAAATCGAACCAATAAATAAATAAATAAATAAATAAATAAATAAATAAATAAATAAATAAATAAATAAATAAATAAATAAATAAATACTTCTGAAATTATGGAATTGAAATACAATAAATAAAAAGTTCACCAGGATGGGAAAAATAGGAGCCTTGGTAGTACAGTGGTCTAAAGCACCCTGTTATTAAGACCAGCTGCCTGCAATTACTGCAGGTTCAAATCTCACCAGGCTCAAGGTTGACTCAGCCTTCCATCCTTTCTAAGGTAGGTAAATTGAGGACCCAGTTGTGGGGGCAATAAGCTGACTTTGTATAAATATACAAAAGGATGAAGGCTATTGCTTAGCGCATTGTAAGCCACCCTGAGTCTCCAGAGAAGGGCAGCATATAAATCAAATTAAAAAAAAAAACAAAAAAACCCTGCCCTTTGTATATGTACTGATCTTATGGAATATATATTTTTTAACTTTTATTTTATTTTATTTGTCAAGAACATATTAGATAATATATATAAGTATAAGTGTGAATTGAATACATAAAATAGATACAAATAGAGGAAACATTAGGACAGGGATGGTAGGCACGCTGGTGCTCTTATGCACGCCCCTTACAGACCTCTTAGTAATGGGGTGAGGTCAACAGTAGACAGTCTTAGGTTAAAAATTTTTTGGGGGGTTGGGATGAAACCACAAAGTCAGGTAGTGCATTCCAGGCATTGACCACTCTGTTGCTGAAGCCATATTTTCTGCAATCAAGTTTGGAGCGGTTCACTTTAAGTTTGTATCTGTTGTATGCTCGTGTATTGTTGTGGTATTTGAACTTTCACTATTCAGTCCAATGCTTATTGTTAAGTTATGTCCTACTTTTTGCGACCCCATGGACCATAGCACAGGAGTCTCCTATGTTCTCCATTGTCTCCCAGAGTTTGCTCAAGTTCTTGTTCAATGAATCAATGATACTATTTAATCCTCTCATCCTCTGCCATCCTCCTCTCCAATTGTTAATAATAACACTCAAACACCATTGGCATTGACAAATTCACCACCAGTCAATTGCAAAAGGGAGCTCTACTTGGAACAGTTTACATCCTGTGCCGATACCTCTTAACATTATAAAAGATCAACAACTGTCTATTCCAGATCCTTGGGAAGGACACAATAGGCGGATAAAAAATGCCAAATCCAGTCTGAATATCTAGCTGACTGTGCAATGAACCACACTAATATTAATAAATATCATTTAGAGCTCTAGTTGAAATGTAAAAAAATAAAAATAAATAAAAGGAATATTTTAAAAAATGTAGTCTGGTTAGTGCAGACAGCTGTTGAAGCCTATGAACACATTTTAATAACAATCCCATGGTTCTGGTACAAGCAGATGACTCCTGGATCTCTATGGATCAGGCTACATTCAATCTTCACTAAACACCAGAAGATTTTAAAAATTTAGTAGCCAAGATGTGAATTGTTTCCTTTCTTTCAACATGTCCTTCTGGACTCATTGGAAAGAACATGCTTCTTAAAGCAAACGCAGTGGAAATTCTCCAAGCTGGTCTTTCCAAAAAATAATTGTGGTACAGATTTTCCAAGCATAAACCATGCCTGCTGTACATATTTTTAAGTAATTGTGCAAAATAATCCCCAAAGAGGAATCTGAATGGATGGAGTAAGAACTAATTTTATCTAAATGAGAGTGATATTATAATGAATCAATACCATTCATCTCAAAGTAATCAATAGGCCATAATATCAAATAAACATTTCTTTAAAATATACACTTTAAATAAATTAAAGAAGAGGGGGAAAATAAAAAATAAAATTGGTAGTTTCTTAAATTTCAATATTCCAATATTCCAAAAGACTGTTGTTGTTGTTGTTTTTATTATTATTATTATTATTATTATTATTATTATTATTATTATTATTATTATTATTATTATTATTTACTTTATTCATTAAACATGAAACTCAACCAACTGAACATTCAAAAATGCATCACAAATACCATTGACTGGTGATAATGGTTGATATGGGCTGCTGCCACCGTCCTAGGTATCAACCAAGTACCTTCTTAAGATGTACAATGTTCCAAGTAGCGCAGTTTTTTGCAGTTCCGCTGGTGTTATTGCAGGAAACTGCAATTTGTTGATGTATCTTATAAAATTCTGGTACCAAGTGCCCCGATGACAATGGGTATCACTGTTACATCTTTCATCCATAGCCATGTAATTTTGATGGCCAGGTCGTGATATTTCATGATTTTTTCCAGTTCTTTTTCTTCGACTCTGGCATCTTCTGGTAACGCGATATCAATACGTTTTGGTTTTCGACAACTGTGATATCTGGCATGTTGTGTTCCAAGTGATGATCTGTCTGTATTCGAAAGTCCTACAACATCTCCACCTTCTCATTTTTTATAACTTTTTCCACTTTATGTTCCCATGACTTTTTGGATAAAGATAAATGTATTTTTTACATAATGACCAGTGGATTAATTTAGCAACTCGGTCGTGTCTAGCTTTATAATCAGTTTGTACGATTTTGCTGCATTCACATATTAAATGTGAAACAGTTTCGACTTTGTTGTTGCAAAGTCAGCAGTTTGGATTGTCAGTGGATTTTTGTATCTTTGCTTTCATAGCATTAGTTTGTAGTGCTTGTTCTTGAGCAGCAAGTATTAAACCTTCCATTTCTTTCTTGATGGTTCCTATCTTAAGCCATGCCAATGTAAAGTTGTCATCACATTTTTCTTCAATGTTTTTCAAGTGCTGTCAATGCAAAGCTTTGGTTTTCCATCTATTTAATCTGTCATTCATCTGTTTTTCCTTATATTCTGCCTTTATTTCTGTTGTTTTTATAATGTTCTCTGTTTTCACAGCCTGCAGCGATTTTTCTGTAGTTTGGTTCACATAATCATTCAAACTTCGTTTTTCTTCTTCTACAGTTTGATGGATTTGCAATAGTCCTCTGCCCCCTATTTTTCTTGGCAGGTACAACCTGTCGATGTCACTTTGTGGATGTAAAGTGTGGTACATCATCATCATCATCATCATCATCATCATCATCATCATCATCATCATAGTTATTGTTGTTGTTGTTGTTGTTGCTATTATTATTATTATTATTATTATTATTATTATTATTATTATTATTATTATTATTATTATTATTATTGCTTTTGTTCCAGAACTGTTACAGCTACCCTTCTGGAAACAATCCATGATGTCACCTAATTGTTACATCCATGTGGATGACTCAATTCTCATTTTAATATTTTAACTGGGTTCTTTTTCAAATACATCTACGATACGAAAGAGATACGCCACCAGATTTATATATGAATATGAAGGTCAGAATAATGTTCACCCCATTTCTAATTGGCCCAATGTTCAGACTGTTCCATGAGGAACAATACATGTTTGAATTCTAGTACTGTTTAAGACACTGATGAATCAGATAAGACTTCCCATGCTTTTCTCGTTCACTATTAATGGAATTTAAAAGTCTGAAACTGGAAAAAAAAAAAAAAGGAAATAGGATAATGAAGAAAAAAAAATCAAGCCTGAAAAGTGCTAACATAAGAATGGAGTCAAAATTGTGTTTCATAACTCAGAAGCATTTACTTTAGCTAATAAAATAAGTACTGCATAATTTTTTCCAACTGTTATCTTGAATATTAAATTACATATTAACATTATAGCCTGTTTTTTTTTTTTAATCATTGAGAGGAACTTTAATCCTATCTGACATACAGATGGTTTTAGATTTAGCTTGTATTTTTAGCTAATTTTTTTTTCTGTCTCTCACGTAGTCAAATCTTTTTTGCAGATGTTGGGATGGGGGGCATATAATATTGCATAATAAAGGTGGCTTGGACTAAAAGAATTGATACAAATTTCATTGATTTTTTTTTTCTTCTGGCATTCTATTCCCCCCCCCCTTTTCTTGCATCTAATTCTCTTTATCTGCCTGATCCTGTTATTTTTTTCTTTTCTCTTTTTCATTCTCACAGGACAGCAAGCTGGGAAATGCAACTATGCATTTGTATATTCTAGAGGCATAAACTGCTTACTTGGAGAGGATTCTGACATTAGACTAAGGCCCCTGTAAAAATAAGGAGAGGGTCTCATACATGCATAGGGTTTTAGGATGCCCTCTGCTGCCTTAGATTTTATAACTATAGAACTTTAAGTAATAGGTGAAGATGTGCTGCACCTGCCAAAAAAGTCAACACTGTTCTAGGCTGAATAAAGAGAGGGATCAAATCAAGATCATGTGAAGAGTTAATACCACTTTATAATGTCTTAGTAAGGCCACATTTGAAATACTGCATTCAGTTTTGGTCACCACAATGTAAAAAAGATGCTGAGACTTTCAAGAGTGCAAAGAAGAACAACGAATAGAGTTGCCAGGTGTCCACTATTTGAGCGGACAGTCCACTTTTTTCACATTATGTTCACTATTTTTTTTCACAAAATAGTGGACATTTTTTTTATTCAAAAGCTTTATGATGAAATGGTACATAATCTAAAGCTGTACAGCCTAAGAGAATAAGGATAGGAGAATTGTGTTTTGTCTTTTTTTCATAAGTTAGAATGAGACAAAGATCAAATGCTCATTGCAATAATCACATTTTACACAACAGCGCAAAAAATGCATTAAAGCAGTTATCTTTTGATATCAAAAATGTAGTGCTGAAGGTTTTTGCCGAATTTTCGAATTCTGCGAAGAAACGAGAAGAGTTGAAATCATTTTTTGAGTTTTGTGAGTCAAAATTCCATGAAGTTTTGCGCCATGTTCCAACACGTTGGTTAAGTTTGTTTAAAGCGGTCTTTTAAACTGGATACCTCTAAAATCGTATTTTATTTCTCTTGGATCTGATGAGTGCCATAAGGTTATCTAGAACCTTATTTCGGATCAGGAAAATGAACTCACAAAGGACGATGAACCAACAATTTCAGAATTGTATTTATATTTCACGCACTTCTTCATGTCAATAATGCAAGACACCCTACTGAAGCTGGAAAGCAAGAAAATTCTTGCATGTGATCTTCACATTATCATGTGTAAGCTGCGTGATTCTTTGCAAAAGAAATACGATGAGCAGTTTTTTGGAATGAAAGTTTTATTTGCCTTATGTAAAAAACATTTGCCTGAGAATACCGTGCAAAAGTTCAAGAAAGAAGCCATCAACGTGTATCAAAGAGCCATTGGTGAAAAGCCACATCCACCAAGCCATGCCATGCGCACCAAGCCACACCCACAGAACTAGTTGTAAAAAAATTTGAAACCCACCACTGGTGGGTATTCAGTCATGGTCTCAGACTTTTGAGTATATATCCCCTTGACCTGAATGTCTCCTGTCCAAGTCAATCCCCAAAGAACTTTGATTGTTCCATTTTCTAACTCCTATTTGTTTGACCTTCAGTTTGAGAAAGTGCCTATACATTAAAATAGAGAGGGACTCCTCCGGGTGCCGTCAGCCAAACAATGTCGGCTGGCGACCCCTAGGGGGAGAGCCTTCTCTGTGGGGGCACCTACCATCTGGAATGAGCTCCCCCCAGAGATACGGAGGATCCCGGATCTGCGCACCTTCCGCTGCGCTGTGAAGACTCTTTTATTCCATCAAGCAGGCTTGGCCTAATCTCCTCCCTCTTTTAATATATAAATTTTAAATCTGTTCTTAAATTATTGGGGTGTTTTAATTTGTCTGGGCCAAAATGATTTAATTTGATTTTAACTGGTTTTTTAAATTTTTGTATTTATGTATTTTATTGCTTGGCTGAGTCCTTCGGGAGTAGGGCGGTATACAAATCAAATAAACAAAACAACAAAACAAAAGCAGTTTAGAAACCTAAGCTCAGATAACCAACCTTGGGAGCCCAGAGCCTATCTTTAAGAGTTATATATCTTTTAAGTGACTTTTCACAGATGGGCAGCATTTATCATTAAATTCCAGCATGAAGGTGGCAAAGACATGACTAATTATGATAATGGGAAATATTAAGACTGAATCAATCAAAAAAAAATCTGGTGTTTGTTGCCAAGCACAAAGGGATCCAGCAGATTTTTTTGGATAAGTAGCTTCCAATCAAATAGAAGGGGTACAGAGAAAATCATAGAGCCTAGTTTATTAGCAATTAGAACAGGAAAACAATATTTTATGTACTTCCTTAGAAAGCACACTACTTTCATATCAGCATGGTTATCTTTTGCTCATAAACCTATAGCTTTGCTGATAATTATTACCCGTAGCCTGCAAAAATTAAGCTAAATGTTGGCCATAAATTATCTGAATGCAAATCTGTTCACAACATCTTTTAACAAAGGAATGCGTCTTCCATTGAAGTTTGCATATGGTTACAATCCTGGGAACACTGCACAAATGCACAAACATATTTGATAACATGTAAGGTAGAGTCAGGTTATTTCCGTGAGTGAGTGTTCCAAAAATGCAAGAAATTAGGGGGGAAAAAACCCAGAGTTTGATGGATAGGTGGATGAAAGAGGCAGAACCAGGAACAGGGGCTAGAAAGCAAAAGCAAATGAAAGAAAAGTTGCAGCTCAGAAGCAATAAATAGATTTCCATAAAACTATGGCTCCAGTTAATGGCATTTCTGATAAGATTGATAGTTTTGTTGTGGGTAATCAAGGGGGAAAATACTGAGCTAAATGGAACAGTGGCATAATTTGGTCTTGATAATGGTTTGCAAAATCCAAATGGCCATTAGATGGCAGCAAAGAACTGGAAATTTCTATAACTGCTGCCCTCTTGTGGTCATGCAAATTTATGCGGTCTAGATCAGGAAGCCCTACTGACAATTCAGATTAGATTCACCCTCTATGCGGTGAATCATAACATAACTATACTGGCTTGGTTTGCCTTTTAGCTCAGCATGACTGTGAATTCAGCTTTCAATAAATACCCTGAGGTGAGAAAATAAGATCAAACAGACAACAATTCAGTAGTGAAAAGCTGGAATTAATGAACCACAAAAGTGATTTTGATTTGGATACATCTTTTATACTTCTCTGATTTTAATCTAAGTTACAGTAGCTAACTTGGAAACAGATGAAAGCGATTCATTTCGCTTGTATTTCTGTAGACGCTTTTCTCCCTGGTAAATCAGTATCTGCTCTGCTTTCAAGCTTTAGCAAAAAATCAATGGATAGGCCAATTCTGGTCCTCTAGAGGATCCGACACGTTTGTTTCTTGTTCTCTACCCAACAGATTGAATATCTTTGCCTTATGAGTCATTCAAACCACTCAACCAGCATGAGCTGGCCCATCTCACTGTTGAGTGATTAGAAAAAGATGTCAGGTATACAAAATAAAGTAGCAAAGTCATCAGGAGAGCTCATCACATCATCATTTCCCAGTGGCATCTTTTAGCAAGCATGACCCCTGATGATTGGGTTATTGAAATAACTGTCCATTCCCCATCTCAACACTCTACTCAGAATCCTGAGAGTATTTAATCATGGCGATTGAGTTAATGGGCCTCGGCAAGTCATTTTCATCCTTGACCTCTACCCATGGGATCAATAGGATATTTGATCATGCCAAAAAGCAAATATGCTGCAGTTATTTGTTTACTTATTTACAATTTACTGTTAGCAATAAAGAAACTCTATCATCCTTTAATGATTTAAAGGATGTTATGTTTATCCAGTTCAAATATTTTTCTTCCGGATTCTTCCAATTCTTAAACTTATGCATTCCAATAATCTATTAGCAGTTATACATCCTTCCTTCATGGCCTATCAAGGGGATTTTAAAGTTTATGGATAAAATTATTCCATAGCTTTCTCATTGTATCTATAATAAATGGGTACACCTGTATTTAGATTCCCATAATAATGCAGAAAATATTTTATATATCTTTACATCCATTTGTGTTAGATACTTACCCCATGCAAGTCTTGACAGTGGGCTAGAGTTGAATATTAGCAATCAAACAATTAGCAGCCGTTTGAAATCTTATTTTGACTCAAATAGGGAATATAATTTAAGCAAGCAATAGCCTACTTAATATTGGAGAGAATATAACCTTATTATCCTACCTTCAGGTCATGAAAATCTGTAGCTTCACTTTGGTGTAGTAACCTGCTGAAAATCAGTGAAATAGGTATAAAATTGGAGTGATAATGTTAGGCTATACGTGATAAATATAAGCTGACACTTTGAAATTCACATTTTTTTAAAAAAAATCTGTGCATTTCATCACTTTTTATTAAAGAAAAAAGTATAGTAGAGGAAATCTCTTATGGAAATGCATAAGAATTCATGAAAACAGACATAAATGGAATATATCAGAAAGCACTATTTGCATCAAAGTATACTAAGTAACACTGAAAACAAAATGCATATGTTTCAGAAATGCTGTACCAAAATACACACAACTTTTAGGGCAACTGAAAGCATAAATCTCAAGCTTGGCAAACAGAATTCAACAGATTCATAAAAATAAGCAACATAAGAGAAGCAGAAGTTGATATATTCACCCCTCTCAAATATGCTTCAATGATTCAAAAGAAGTACAGTTTTGAGTGAAAAAGGACATTACGTGAAAGTAGTCCTGGTGCCTTATTTTTGGCAGCATTCCTTTATGACAAATTCAGCTTTCTCCAACATGGAAACATGAGTTATGGAGCATGAGTGCTTTATTTCTGTTTTTTTCAGGTAAGTATTTTAGATCCAGTATCCTTTCCTGGAGACGTGGCCTTCATACTTCTCATTTCTCAATCCTGCGGGAGACAATGGGAGACATCTACTGGTATTCAAATTATATTTGATAGAAGCATGTATGGAAGGAAACTGTCCGGTTCCTTTCAGTGTCAAGCCAGGGAATTTCAAATATATCAGGTTGCAACTCCAATCATTTATGGGTTTGCTGGCAAGGGATGCTGAGATTCATAGTAAAAATTGAAAATTACTGGGTTGAGGAAAGCTATTGGAGATAGACCATAGGACAGGGGTCAGCAACCTTAAACACTCAAAGAGCCACAAATGTCCTAACTGGAAGCCCCCCATTTAATTCTGGAGTCGACTGGAAGTCCAGTTCCCCCATCATAGAGACTCCTCCTAGTGTGGCATCCTTTTCCCTCTGCTGACCGGAAGTCCACTTCCCCCACCATAGAGTCTCCTCCTAGCACGGTGTCCTTTTTCCTCTACCTGTCCTAACCGAAAGCCTTATCAATTGTGGAGCCAACCAACGACAGGGAGCCACAGCAGAGGGATGAAAGAGTCACATGCAGCTCCAGAGCTGCAAGTTGCCCTGCCATAGGAGAATGAATGGAAGAACCTGGGGATAAAGTTAAAAGGTGGATTCGCCTAGAATCCTTACATAGCCACAAGTGGATTTAAGTCTAACTTCCCCTTGAATTCTCTTGGCCTTTATTTAACTCTAAGCAGTTGCCGTTAGTTGAGAAGATTTCTGTAGACAAGTTTTGTAGCAATAAATCAGTTTAGTTGGACTTTCATGTATGGACCTGATATAGACATCCCAAATTCTTCATTATACACTTTTAGAAAATGAATTGATGATTGAAAGAAAAGTACCTGTATTCATCTGCCTAATAGCTTCATATAAAGGAGGTAATTCTTCTGTGAATTCCCAGACCCCAGAAGGAATTTGTTTTGAGTGTTTGTTTATTAAATGATTCTTGATGGCTCACAAGTATTAAAAAAACATGTTTTTTAAAAAAAATAATGTTTATCTTCAAACTACAATGTTTCACCTACTGATTTCTGCAGACATGAAGATGTTAAAAGTTTTTTTAAAAAATAAAGAAAACCGGTGAACATTTTTAAAAACGGACTCAGCTTTAAAATTATCTGATGGGTCCACAGAACTTGCTAGACTAACCTGAAAAGTTAGGCCTACAGTTGAAAAATATTTTCTGAAATGTGTAGGTCGCATTCCAGGGGTGGGTTTCACTTACCTTTGCTACCAGTTTGCTCGCTTCAAGAAGAAGCTTCTGCGCATGCGCAGATCGTATTTGATGACATCCGGGTGGGTGGGCGGAGCCTCCCGGTGCCGCTACCGGTTTGCTCAAACTGGGCTGAACCAGTAGCAACCCACCACTGTCGCACTCCTAATCCAGGATCAGATGGGTGAGGCACAAATAATTTCTGTGGCTGAAATTTCTTTCTGTTGCTTGAGATCACTTTCTGCCAGCAGAGGACTCTGCCAGCATCACAAATAATTTTGCTTTCAGAAAACCAGCAAAATGGATGAAGAGAGGTAGAGAGGACAAGCCAAGTTGTATGATGCTGAATCCCAAGTCAAACTAGGAAGACAATTGAAAGAACGCAAAATCCGAAGGAATGTCCAATGGGAATTAAGCAGCCAAACAAGCAAACTATAATCTTTGCTTTCCAGATTTGTTTCAGTCATACGCTAGAGTCACATGTTGTACTAAGTGATAAAAGATAATTTGTTTGATCAGTTTGGTCTAGGCAAGGTTGGAAACCAGGACACTGGAAGTTCTAGTTCTACCTTAAGCAAGAAAGTGAAGGACATATTTATAAAACGGTAATGGTGAGATAAAACAAACAAACAAAATATAATAGGTGAAGCTGCCTTACTAATTAGTTTTTTTTTTTTTTGCTTAAGTGGGATGTGTGAGTGAAGCTAGCTGTGGTTTATTCATGGTTAAGCAAACTATGATTTAACAAAAGTTTAGATATGTACCCTTGGAAAATATATAGAAAGAAAACAAATTTCCTTCTTCAAAATATACAGCAGTGACTTTTTTTTTATAAGCCCAGGAACATATTTTAGGACACAGGAAACTGACACTCATTGGGTCAGACTGTCCCTCAATCTAACCATATTTTTCTAAACTACACTTCCCAGCATCCTTCACTATTAACTAAGTTGGGTAGAACTGCTGGAAGTTGTAAGCAAGACCTGGAATCCCTTCTGGTTCTCCACCATTAAGCCTGGCTGGAATTATCGCTGCTGACTTTTAGACTTTCAACCATGATAAAAAAAAAAAAAAATTACAGCTTCAATGGAGATGCTATTCAGTTTTCAAAATTAAACTGGGTGCAAGGCAAATGCCCTACCCATGAACTCTATTGCTTTATTTTTTATTTTTTATTTTAATTTTTTTGTTATTTTCTCTGCAGTTATGATGTGCACATGGGCAGTCAACAGCATCCTGTTTGAATTCAAAAATATTAAGCCAGGATGGCCTTGGGTAAAATTGGATGGAAAGATCACTACAAAGATTGTAAACCAGCCTTCCAATATGTCCTGGAAGAGTGAAATGACAAATTGCTTCTAAAACGACATGGATAATCATTAAGTCCATCTTAATATGCTATCCCTGCAGGGGTTCTAAATTTTTTTACTGCCGGTTCTGTGGGCGTGGCTTATTTTGTGGGTGTGGCTTAGAGGTCATGTGACTAGGTGGGCGTGGCTAGCTGGTCAGAGTCATTTCTGGAAGGTCCTCGCACTTACAACCAGTCCTCGCACTTACAACCCGACTCATTTGTTTGCTTTTAACACTGATCAGCTGTAGGACGGCCCTTTGAAGCCCCGCGGCAAGAGTTTAAACAGTTTTTTTTTCCTCTAGTCATCAGCTGGGACTCAGGAGGCAGCAATAGATTGGGGGTGGGACCAAATAAAAGGTAAGAATAACGTGGGGGGGTGGGAGGGCAGGGGGGGCAGAACCAGTTCAGTGACGTCATATCATCACCGCTACCGGCTCGGCCGAACCGGACCGAACCGGGAGGAACCCACCACTATATCCCTGGTATGTGATGTTTTGTATACATACAGAGAAAGAAGCACTCTTGTAATCTTTGACTTTTAGGCTTGCTGTCAAATATCAGCCATAATACTAATGACTGTTTTGAACGATATGCAGGTTGTATTACATGAATGACTATTTTATATGTGAAATTATGACTGAAATATTTCTGCACCTATATTGGTTCTATCAGGAAGTTTCTCCTTAGTTTTAGATTGCTTCTCTCTTTGTTCAGTTTCCATCCATTGCTTCTTGTTTTGCCTTCTGGTATTTTGGAAAATACATTGCGCCCCCTTCTTTCTGGCAGCCCCTTAAAAGCCTGTTGCCTATCACACTCTTGGGCAAGCATGTGAGCCATTTCCTCCTTTCAGTGGTCCATGAAAGTGCATTTATAGTATGTAGAGAATAAAGTTGAAAAAAGGTGAACAACATTTTTACAGAACGATAGATACATTGAGACTGGGTGTGACAAGAAATGGCTGGGAGGGGAGGGGCCAGGCGAGGCACCCCTTGATGTGAGTGACATTGGGTTGGCCATGCCTACCCAGTCACATGACCATCAAGCCACACCCACAAAATAAGCCACACCCACAGAACCTGTAGTAAAAAAAAATTAGAACCCACCCCTGATCGTTACCAAGAATCAAACATAACTGCATGGAGACCTTACCTTATGATTCAGGCTTGGATGAAAAGCCAAAACTTGTATTTCTGACCGTACTTCCAGACATTTTACTTTGCCTGTTGAAGCAGAGATCTACTCAAAAACAAGCTCTTCTAAAGGTGGATATCAATCCAACGGAAGCAGGTATTAATATACCTGCAGGCAAATGCCAAGCTCCAAAGTAGACTGAAGATCACTCATAAGAATAGAGTTTATACTGGCGGGCCAGCCCCACAAAATAGAATAATGGCGTTGGAAGGCACCTTAAAGGTCTTCTAGTCCAACCCCCTGTTTAAGGCAGGAAACTCTATACCATTTCCGACAAATGGTTGTCCAATCTCTTCTTAAAAAAACATCCAGTCTTGGAGCACTCACAACTTCAAGGAAGACAAGGGAGCGAATCTCCCTTGTCCGTCCGTCCCCACCACCACCACTATACCATCTTCTCTCTGCTCAGCAGGCCACCCAGCATCGCTTTCACACGATCCTTACCATTTGGCACCGCTTTTCACAAGTGATGGTGGAGGAAGGGAGCGCCAGGAACAGCTGTGGAAAAACCGGCGAACTCTGCTTCCCTCCCCAATTCCACACCCTTCTCCCCCTGCGCTACGCTTTCTCGTCCTTTTGCTCCCACGCTTCATCCCTCATGCACTCGCTGAGAAAACGTGGCCTTCACCAGCCATAGGGGCGATGATGATGATGATGATGATGATGATGATGATGATGATGATGATGATGATGATGATAGAAGCCAAAAAGCGGCTTTCTCTTTAGGCGGGGAGGGGGTGCTACCCCCTCCCTTTACAGATGTCAAAAAGAAGCCGGCACTCCTTTGGCGTGCGGTAGATGGCGCAAAAGCTCTTTCCTTGCCCAATCTTAACCCTTTCGGATCGGTCCAGCGCGCCTCTTTGTAGTTCCAACTGGGCATCTCTCTTCTTCCCCGCCCCCCGTCGCCCCCCCCCCACGCCTCTCCGCGTCTGAGTTGCCAAAAGCTCTTCTTCTGTCTCTCTTTCTCTCCCCTTATCCCACCCCCCCCGGCCCCCAACACACACACACCGCTCTGGGCTTCTTCTTTTTTTCCCCCCCACCCTTTCCTTTCGAGCAACTTAAGATCCACGGTTGGGCTCTTAATCTCTAGGAGAGGGGTGGGGGAAAAATTAAAAACTGGGTGGAGTGGAGGGGGGACCAGGAGAGGAAGCCAGAAGAGGCTTTTGATGGGGAAGGAAAGGACTCGGGAAGGGAAGGCGTCTGTATTGCTTTTGGGGTGGACGCCCAAATCGACGCCAGTTCCACCAGACGTGCTAGTTCCCACCCCCCATCCTCCTTTGATCGCTGGTATTAGAATCAACCTTAACCGCACCACCGTCGTTATCCAAGACCATGCAAGTCCGAGGGCAACCCATGGAGCCGTGAATGGGGGCGCGGGGGGGTATGAGAACAAGGTGCCCACCAGCGCAGGTGTTCTTGGGTCCGGCTGCCCTCCTCCGCGCATGTATATGGTGCGCTGAGCGATCGTTCCAGGCTCCAGCGCAGCTGCGTCCTCTCTTCCTTCTTACCGTCCGCCTGCGGACATGGAGACACGTCTGCTTCAACGGGTTCTCGGCTGTTTCTTGAAGATGGTGATGAATCCTATCCCGCGGGCGTCCGATTTAGGGTATTAAGGGTTTTTATTTTATTTTTTATTTTATTTTATTTTATTTTTTCCTACTGGAAGGTTAGCTTTTTTTCTAACCTTCTCCCAAAAATATTAATAAGAAAAAAGAACAATAATAATTCATCCCACTAGAAAGCCCACCACCAGGAACACCCACCCACTCCCAAGCCAAGATTTCCTAAAAAGAAGCGGTGAAAAAATAAGGAAAGGGGAACGAAAAGAGAAGAAGCTGCGTTTGCTCCAGAGTCCCCAGCAAGCGGGGAGAGAGAGAGAGAGAAAGAGAAAGAGAAAGAGAGAGAGAGAGAGAGAGAGAGAGAAGCTTGTCAATTTCGAGCCGCGTCTGGTCAATTTCGAGCCGCGTCTGGTCAATTTCGAAGCGCTCCGCTCCTGAGATTTGCTTTCCGCGGCTCGTTTCGTGATTCTTTTAAAATATACCGTTTGGATTCGGTTCTTCTGGAAACAACCGCCCCCCCCCTCCCGCCCCCACCCCCTTTCCACTCCAGCCTCATTCCTCTCGAGAGAACGGGGAAGCTAGTGGCAAGGCGTTCGAGGCAGCCTCGGGCTGGCTGGCGGCAGAGTCGGCTTGCTTGAGCCGAGAGCCTCGCTGCCCCCGCCGGAGAGATGGTTGAGTCCTCCTCGTCAAGGTTGCTGTGGTATCCCAGAAACGCCGTTCACTTGGAGCTGTGACCGCGCACCATCAATACACACACATACACACACACACACACACGCCGCTCCGCGCGAACTCCTCCACTGCGCCTTGGACCGAAGCGAGCAAGGAGGAGAGGAGGAAGAGGAAGAGGAGGAAGAAGAAGGGGTGGTGGGGCAACGGCGAAGGCAGGCGAGCAAGCCAGCCAGCCAGCCAGCAAGCCAGCAGTTCCTTCCTATTGGGGGTGACGGCGTGGGGGGAAGCTCGTTCGCTCCGCTCGTTCGCCCGCTCGGAGGAGGAAAAGATGCAAAGGATTTCCTACTACTGCAAAGAGACCACCTGGCCAAGGAAAGCCGACGCCGTCGCCGCAGATCTGGGGCAAAGGGGATGTGGGAAATGCGGCCGCCCGGACTTGTGCAAAATCTTGAGCAAAATCATGGGGATTAAAAGTGGATTTACCTTGGGGAACCTCGTCTTTTTCTGGATGCTCTCCTCTGTGAAAGGTAAGGGCGCGGGGCAAAGGGATGTGACAACCCCCCCTCCCCTCTCCAGGAGAAGCCGGAGGGGAGAGAGAAAGAGAGAGAGGGAAAAAAAAAAAAATAAAGGATTGCAAGTGAACGCCAAGGAGGCTGGTAGGGATGGTGGCCGGAGATTCGGGCTTTTGCCCGAGGTGTGAGGACGCCGCGTTGTCCTTTCTCAAGGTTTTTCCCTCGTTTCTGCCGCCGAACCTCGTTTTATTCCGCGAATCCGGAATCCGATGTGCTTGGCCAAATCAGCGGTCACTGGGGAAAGAGGGAACGTGGAGAGGGAGCGAGCGAGGGAGGGAGGGAGAGAGGGAGATGGGATTGAGGTTTCTTTTCTTTTCTTCCCATAAAAAGAAAGGGAGAGAGAGAGAGCGAGAGAGAGAGAGCGGGGTGTGTGGGGGGGGAGGTGAGGGAGGCGAGAGGGAATCCAGGCTCCCTCAACTGCGATAGGAAATGCCGTTTGCTTGCCAAGGCTGGCCGTTCAATGCAGTGACTGAAATTTGTGCCGAATAAATATTCTTGCAGGACGCTCGACCGGAGACGTGAGTTGGGTCCTGCGTGCCACTGAAACAAGTGGATATTCCGACAAAATTAGCGCCGGAGGAGTCATCATCTTTCATTCTCTCTCTCTCTCTCTCTCTCTCTCTCTCTCTCTCTCTCTCTCCCCCCCCCACCCCCGTCTCCCCCACAGTCAACCCTTAGAAAGTGAGGCTAAAAAAGCAAGGCAAAACACTATCTATCTATCTATCTATCTATCTATCTATCTATCTATCTATCTATCTATCATCTATCTATCTATCAATCTATCTATCTATCTATCTATCTATCTATCTATCTATCATCTATCTATCTATCTATCAATTATCTATCAATTATCTATCTATCTATCAATCTATCAAACTATCAATTATCAATAATCTATATATCATCTATCTATCAATTATCTATCTATCTATCTATCTATCTATCTATCTATCTACATGAACACACATACACACACAATATTTTTGTTTAGACACACAAGTAGACCTTGGTGGAGGCAAGGGCTGGCAGATGCTGTTCATTTTCCTTGAAGGAGTTTCTCCTTATTGTTGTTTTAATGCCAACCAGCTTCCCCCTCTTTGTAAGTTAGGAAGGCTGGGGGGAGTGAGACTCACAAAAGGTTTTCACCAGCCTGGGTTGTAGGTTGGATAGCAGAGTGTGTGGTAGTGGGTCGACTGAGTCTTTCTTTTGTTGTTGTGGTGGTGGTGGTTGTTTAATTAAGCATTTCTGTAGACCTGATCAGCCAGGGATGGCCACAATCCTGCTAATTTTATCTGCCCCCCCCCCGAAAAAAAAAGATCTCTCAAGAAGAGAGGTGGGCAGCAGGAGGCACTTGGGAAGGTTTGGAGATCAGAGCATTTTTGGCCAAGTATGGGGACGATGGCCTTTCATAAATCTGACTGAATCTGAAGACTTTCCAGAAATACTGAATTTGGGAGATCTCAGGAAAAGAGATAAACATGGCTGGAAGAAGAGACAGTCTCTTTTTAAGAAATCATGCTTGCAGAATATCTATCTATCTATCTATCTATCTATCTATCTATCTATCTATCATCTATCTATCTCCATCTATCTCCATTTATCTTCTATGAATCTATCATCTATCTATCTATCTTCTATCAATCTATCATCCATCTATCTATCTATCTATCTATCTATCTATCTATCTATCTTCTATCAATCTATCATCTATCTATCTATCTCAACCTTGGCATCCAATCTCTCCTACGAGCCTGGTAGCAAAAGGGATCAAGATGAACCTCCCAGGAGTTTGAAGAAATCTAGAGTTTGGATTCCTTCTTTCCCACTGGATGCTTTGGCTGTTCTTTTGAAAGGAGGTTGCATTTTCTCTTCTTCTCCTCCCTGCCCAGCCAATACTGAACTGGGTCTTTTTTTAATGAAACACTTGATTGTCTTGCTTCGCAGCTGGTTCAGTCCCCATTTGCATGGCGGGAGGGGTGAAGGAAAGGATGGAGCAGGATCATTCAGGGTTGGTTAGGGCTCCTGGTGTTGGTGGGGGCGGAGGGGGGAGAGGAAGGGATTTACCTCATTTTTCCCCCCACCCCCTCCAGTCCTGGCTTAGAAAAGGACATGCCTGGAATTTTAATGCACCTTCTAATTACAGAAAGCTGGTCCTGGTTTGTGGCATTGACGCAATCTGCTCCTTCACCGTCCTTTTGCCTAATTTCTTCAGAGAAATGATTCAGCTAAGAGATTGAAACACCGTTTGTTGAGAGTCAGAAAGAGCTGTTAGTGGAGTATGTGGGGGAGAAAAGAGAGAAAAAGAGAAAGGGAGAAGGAGAGAACCAGATAGGTGTGTTGATCAGATTAGGAAATAGCACTGCTCATTAATAAACATCCACCATCCTGCTCCCATCTGAATTCCCAGTGTGTGACTTGCTGGTTTGAATATGGCTACATTTTACCCACGTGAGGTCTTTGAATAAAACACACACACACACACACACACACACACAGAGAGAGAGAGAGAGAGAGAGAGAGACACACCTATATTGATGCGGGGAAGAAGGGAGACACCAACAGATTAAAAGAGTGAAACAAGGTTTACATGGAGGTGATGTGCTACCATAATTAAAGAATCAGGCAATTTTTCCAAAATCTCTAAGACGTATAAATACTTCATCTGCATCTGCATCAGAGATGAGTTGCCCAGCACTTGTTGGACTAAGATTGCAATATCTTGAAAAGTGGGACGGAAAAAAGCCAATTAATACTGAACTGGTTCAATGGGAACAAAAAAAAAAGGATTTTTTTTAAAAAAGTGCATGCATTATCCTTGGTGGATCACAAATGGTTTGTGTGTTTGAAAAGACCATCACAAATGCAGTACCACTTTAGATTACTTCAAACAAAATGAGTTTTTTCCCTCTCATACTAGAGTTAATTCACTTTCTATTTGTACTTGTAGTAATAAGTCGTAGAAATAAAGTAAATGAGAAATTGTGATATGAAACACTAGACTACAGCTAAGATAGGAAGAGCCTTTCATGAGGTTGTACCACCTCAACTAAAATTTAGGAAGTAGATTAAATGAAATTTTATAAAATCAAGAAAGTAATGAAAGCTGAAGGAAATTGGTGCTAGGAATCAAAAGATGGCCCAGAGAGTTGGAAATGAATACTTACTTAGCACTTCCAGGGGGTAGAGGAACTAGAAGCAATGGCTCAAGCCATAGGAAAAGAACACAATGCCATCACTACTAATACTAGTAAGGGGGAAAAAAAATAGCACAATATGAAGTTTGTGCAAATGAGATGCCACCTAGTTCAGTGTGATTTCTTTCCTCATAAAGATGCTTGAGACTACAATATGATTTAGACTTACTTTAAGAGTAAATGATGGCTTCACAATGAATAATGGATTAAAAATGAATAAGTCTGGGGACAGTGCCAGATTTTAATGGAGGAGAGAGTGTGTAAAGGTATGTCAAACCTCTCTCGACAAGCTGGACATAGGCAAGGAGATAGGCACAACTGGCCTTCAAGGTTGAAGTAACTTCTAATAAGTAGATTGATGATAGAAAAGCTAATGAAACCATTGAGAAGAAAAAACCAGGGATTGCATTGTTTCAAATGCATGCCTTATTTATATTGAAATTAAGGTTCCATTTGTATAACTTTTCTCCCCATCCTACCTGAAATAGGTTTGAAGGCCACTCTTTCAGGCAGAGGAGATTTTTTTTTCCTGCCCCATTTCTGGGAAACAAACTGGGTTTATTCTGTCGCTAGGAGAGTTGGCATTCATAGGCCCAAGAAACATTGTGGAACATTTGTATAAGGAGATTAGAAATAAAGGCTGCAAGTTAAACTTCTGAAGATGTCCCCACTGCCAGAAGATTGGCTATCCAGCATGTAAGAGAAGGCCTTCTTCTTGGGTCACAAGTTAAAGAATGTTCTCCCAGTGAAGTCAATTTAGCCTTCACTCTCCCAGTATCTGTCAATTCTAAAAGAAATCTACACTGACTCTTCTTTGGAAGGACAGATACTGAAGTTGAAGCTCAAATACTTTGGCAACCAAATGAGAAGAGAGGGCACATTGGAAAAGACTGATGTTGGGAAAGATTGAAGGCAAAAAGGAGAAGGGGACGGCAGAGGAATAAATGGTTAGATAGAGTCATTGATGGAGTGGGTATGGCTTTGAGAAGCAGACTCTGGGAAACAGTGGAGAATAGGGGCACCTGGCATGCTGTGGTCTATGGAATTGTGAAGAGTCAGAAATGACTTAATAACTAAACAACAACTCCCAATATTTAGGAAAACGACAAATGCATTGCTCACCATCCCTTTAA
The DNA here is from genome assembly GCF_059756535.1 of Pantherophis guttatus. Taxonomy (NCBI): domain Eukaryota; kingdom Metazoa; phylum Chordata; class Lepidosauria; order Squamata; family Colubridae; genus Pantherophis; species Pantherophis guttatus. Next base: position 195,466,979 of record NC_142065.1, on the reverse strand, counting down.
TTGTTATTGATTTTAGATTTGAATTACAATTTATTTCACTATCAAGTTTTATATTTTGTGTAAGTCTCCTTGGATGTCTATCTAAGCAGAAAGGCCTGCATATAAGTGTAATAAATAATCACTGTTTCCAAGAAAACATTAAATCTCCTAGGATATTTGAATAGAAATGTTTAAGCATCTAATAGGGTTAGTTATTTTGTCTCACTATTGATGTTGTCTTATTCACTGATACTATAAACCGATCAATATCTCAAACCGTTATTATCTCCTGTATAGAGCAAATCACTATTAAACCAATTTAACTAGATTAAATCAGTTTTTCTCAGAGTAGAAAAGATTGAAAGAGGATATAATCACAGCCTTTGAATATATGAAGGGCTGTGGCAGACAAAATGTTGCTGAAGAAGGCAGGACTGTAAACAGTGGGTAGGAATCTTGAGAAGACTTGTCAGCCAAATATTAAGATTTATTTTCTAATTGCTTGAGCTATTACTAGAAATAGGCTGCTGTGTGGGCTTTTCTTGCTTGAATGAATTTAAACAGACTACAAGGTTACCATTTTAAAGGAATGCTATAGTAGAAGATTCCTATTTCTGAGGATTATATCCGAGACATCTTCTAGTTCTAAAATTCTAAAATGAATGGTGGAGTTTTTGCATCCAGTTTCTTCCTGAAAAAATGCCAAAATTCTCATTCAATTGCTAATCTAAATATGCTTGTTTCCATATATGAATCCTAATTGATTGAAACCTTAATGTTTGCCATATACAATATACAATCAGAGATGAGCTTATGGGGTTTCCAGGGGAATAATACAAGTAAAAGAAATACTGGATTTAAACATGGTAAATAAGGGGCAATACTAAAAGATTTGTGTCTGATGAAGCAGCACCACTCTATAAAAATAGGTAAGCAACAGTGGTGGCAGTCAGCCAGTTTTATCCAGTTTGGATGAACCAGTAGCGGCAGTTGCGGGAGGCTCCGCCCACCCGCCTGGTTGTCATCACATACCATTTTTGACGCTCTGAATGCATGCTAACATTTGTGAACCGGTAGCAAAGGTAAGTGAATACAATCAACAGCCAGCAACAGCCATCATGGTCATTGGGAAATTCTCAGGGGTGGGTTCTAGTTACCTTTACTACCAGTTCACAATGGGACCACATGCGGAGAATCTTCTGCGGATCCGCAGATCAGTAATTATGATGTCTGGGCATGTGGGCGGAGCCTCCCACTGCTTTTACTACCAGTTCTGTAGCACTGGACAGAATCAGGAGCAACCCACCACTGGAGATGCTGCAGCTAGTAAGAAAATGGAGTGATACTTTCCTGATACTTTTCAATGACTTAGAAATCATTGTAAAGAATAGAATAGAATAGAATAGAATAGAATAGAATAGAATAGAATAGAATAGAATAGAATAGAATAGAATAGAATAGAATTTTTTATTGGCCAAGTGTGATTTGACACACAGGGAATTCGTCTTGGTGTATATGCTCTCAGTGTACATAAAATAAAAAATACATTAATCAAGAATCAGGATGAAAGATGAAGGGTAGATGAAGAAAAAGAAAAGCTAGAGGAAAACAGAGAGGAAGGGCAGAAAAGGGACAACAGATAGATGGATGAGAGGTAGAGGTGAGTGAAAGTGGAATGCAAGAACATGGAGAGTCATAGAGGTTTCGACAACCTTACGAAAATGTTTCCAAGAAAAATGGGCAATAGATAATCAAGCTAGTGCCAGCATTGTTTGAAAATAGTTGATACGATAACCTAAGGTCAATACATGAAAAACGTAATGAAGAAGGATAAGGATTTTGCACGTGCCAAGAGAATTGCCCACTGGCATATTGGTGTTAAGGATACCACAGTAGGGTTTTTCAAATTTAAGATGTGTGGACTTCAAATCCCAGAATTGTCCAGCCTGCATGCTGGTCAGAGGAAAGCGTGCTGGTTCTGGAAATTGAATTCCACACATCTTAAGGTTGTTAAGGTTGAAAAACACGGCTCTAGAGGACTGAGATGGAATTTTATTGTGAGGTTTTTATTTGATTGGTACTTTGTGATTTGAGATTCCTGGCAGTTAACCTTGTGGTTTGTATGAATTACGCAATGTTGTGGAAGAATTAGGTGAAAAGAAAGGTCTATTTAATTTTACTTGACATCTACTGATGAATAAGTTATGTTTTCTGAAGGGAACTTTGATGTTTCTTTACATGGAAACAATACCTTAGTTGGGCCAATATTTTATCTCATGTATTACTTTTGCAAAATTTGTACCAGTTGAATATATTGTAGTCCACCATGTAAGATGGTGGACATATCTCTCTACCCCTGCCCCAAGAAAATGGTTCTTCCTGAATAAAAAGAACATATATGATTTGTAAACAAAACTAATCTCTACTTTTTTTCTAAATTCAGAAATAGTAGTTCTAGGCAAGTAATATTAGTTATCTAAAATATGTTAGCAAGAACTGGTTTTCAGGGTTCTTTGTAAAAGATCGCTGCAGATAAGAAGGTATAAGATACATTCACTCAGTTTCACAAACTTGGTTTTGAAAACCAGAAGTAGGGAAGACGATTATAAATGTTTCCTTCAGTCTACTTCCCAGGTCTTCATATTTGAAATAATTTATATGATTGCTGATGTTGCCTGGAAGCTGAAGATTTCAATTTTTTCCTTAATATCAAACCTTCAAATTCTTTGATATTTGAGGTGAATTATGACTATAGATTATCTCAATCTTAACCTTCATCCATTAACTTTATGACATATGGTTTGGAGCAGGGGTGTCAAACTTGATTTCATTCAGCGCCGCATCAGGGTTGTGTTTGACCTCGGGGGCCGGGGTGGGCGTGGTCAACTCAACATCACTCGTGTCAGAGTGCATGTGGTGGCCCAAACACCCTGCCAGCGAAAACTGGCTCCCAAGCTCCATTTTTGACTGCCATGGCCTCCTGCAACCCTCTGCCAGTGAAAATGGAGCTCAGGAAGGCCGCATGCGGCCCTCCTGAGCTCCATTTTCACTGGCAAAAACACTGCGGCCTGTTCCTTCACTGTTTCCAGGACGGTCCTGTGGGCCAGATCTTAATATCCTGCAGGCTGGATCTGGCCACCGGGTTTGACATTCCTGGTTTGGAGCAATACCAAATCATACTTAGAACATGATTTTTTTTTTTTAACTACTGAAATTCAATAGTCTTGTGACAAAGTCTGTATTTGCAATTGGCCTTATTGGATAGCCTGAGAATCTAAGGCTTAACACATTTCATAAGATGACACTTGAAGAATTTTATCTATGCATGCATGGGAGGAGAAATTTCAATCTTCAGAAATACAGACATCTGCGTATGCATATTTTATGGATCTCTTTATTGTCTTCGAGACTGCACTGCTTCAACAATTTCAGCAGCACAACAGTGAGAAGAACCGTTACCCCAAAATGTCAATCAATGTGGGTGTTGGAGGATTAAAAAGAATATTAGACATGTCAGAATTAGTAAGGAAGAGGAGGAGGGCAAGATAAGTGAATGGCAACATAAAAAGAGAAATAAACGAAGAGTATCGTTTCAGAAACGATACTCTTGCCTGCCAAAGAATAAAAGAATTTCTTTCAAGAGAAGAGCTATGCGGTTGCTCTTAACTAACTCAGTCTTCCAAAGTGTCTTTACTCCAAACAAAAACTATGTGCTTTTCAAATTATTGCATATTGTTTTTGCATTAATCTGGCATTCATGTGTTTTATAACTTTTGGATGGAAACAATATAAATTAAACAAAGGAATCAGATTTTGTAGACTTCCCACTGTTTTTCCTTTGTTTTTACATAGAAGAGGATACCTAAATAAATATTAGACATCATAATGGAATGTGGTGAAGATTATGGGAAAATTTCAAGGAACTGTATTTTTAACCATCATCATTCCCTCTTTAAGATATCTGGGGGAAAGGAAAGTATAATAAAGAAAAACTAGCCAACAGCTTGTATCTCAGCAGCAGCATTACTTTTTGCCTAGTGGCATCTTTTAAAAATTGATCATTTCTTGCACTATATCAATTCAGCTTAAGTGTATTGGCTGTAGTATCATATCTGACTGGCCCATATTACAACTATGCTCCTTTTGACACAATAATCTCTTAAAACTCAGGAAACACAATTATCTGGGTGTTTTGTCCCTCATCTAGATTAGAGGACAAAAAGGATTGCTTTATAGAGCAGATAAACAGGCCAGACAGAATAAAGGAGAATTTTTTTAATAAAAATGAAGCTAAGAAAAATAATATTTCAAATCCAATGGAAATGATAATAGTGGTGGTCTCTAATTGCTAAAAAAAAAAAAGAATGATTTTCAGCATAAACAAAACCAAATTCAAACATGAAGTTTGGGTCCCAATTTCTGTTTATACTTGTCAGGCTCAACCCTCAGAAATGACACAATGAGCTCCATCTGAGATCCAGATCTTTATTAATATATAAAGTTTATTGTCATTGTACGTATATACACAGTATACCCATACAACAAAATTCACATAACACCCAGAAACCAATCCCGACATACATGACAATTCCCAGACACACTCCCATCCACCAAAAATTCCCCACCAAGTAATGCTGTCCAACAGCTCACTGATGGTGGCCCTTTAGTTCATTGTTGAGTGCAATTATAGCTCTGGGACAAAAGCTATTCAGAAAATGTGTGGTCTGAGTTTTAATTGTTCTGTATCTTCTGCCAGAAGGCAACAGTCCAAAAAGATTGTAAGCAGGATGGGAAGAGTCTCTGAGAATGTTGTGCAACTTCCTCAAACAGCGAGATGCAAAGATGTCATCCAGGGCTGGTAGCTGGAGCCCAATGGGCAGTTTCTGGGCAGTTTTAATAATTCTCTGTAGAGCTTTTATGTCCACTGCAGAGCTGCTCCCATACCATGCAAGAATGCCATATATCAGGACACTCTCAATGGTGCTGCGATAGTAGGACAGAAGTAGATGCTGAGATAGATTTATTAACTCACCGCAATAGACAGAATCTTGCCAGACTAAAGCTATAATCTTTTAGGGTGTGCTATCTTGAATGTTTTCCTCTCTACAACATCCAGTTCAGGATTGTACACCCTCTGGCCTTGAGCCTCTCTCTGGAATGTACTGCCTCCTCCCTGAGAATCTGAGGTGTTATTGCTGATATCCCCCAACCCCCATTTCTGTTTCAGTTGCACATTCCATCACAATACTGGAATCCAGTCATATATCCCAAAATTCTGCAAAAGATCAATAGTTATAAAATGCAATTAAAGCAATATAGAATGCTAAGATGGTGTGGTATCATCATTAAGCTGTCAGGTGGAGGTCCATGCATGAAAGTCCAATTTAGCTGATGCATTCCTAAAATGCATATGCACAAGAATCTTCTCAATTAACCGTGAGCACTTGAATGGAATTAGATAACAGTCAATGGAATTCAAGGAGGGCTGCACTTACTTCCTACTATGCAGGGATTCCAGGCTGCTCTCTCTTTTAACTCTGTTTCCAGCTTCTGCCATTACTTCTTCTACAGGTGCCGTGATTAGAATATGCAAGTTCAAATCCATTCTTAGCTAATAAATAAATATTGTCAGCAGGCCTGGGGACTCCAGGTTGATATTATTTTTTTTATTAGTCATATTTCTATGCCGCCCACTCTCCAAGGACTCTGGGTGGCTTACACCAAAGACAGTATACTAAATAGCATATTGCCCCCAACAATCTGGGTCCTCATTTTACCCACCTTGGAAGGATGGAAGGCTGAGTCAACCTTGAGCCGGTGAGATTTGATCCGCTGATCTGCTGAACTAGCAGTCAGCTGAAGTAGGTGCAGTACTGCACTCTAACCACTGCGCCACCTCGGCTCTTATGGATATGGAGTCCATTAAGTGATTTGTCATCAAGGAACTGGGTGTATATTTGGATTTGTAACAGGAGTTTATTTATGTAAACTACCAGGAATCACCAAAGTGAGTTAGATAGTGAGTTATACATTTCCTTAATAAATAAATAATAAATAAATATTAAAACTCATTGTATAACTTCAGGCCCAATCCAGATTACAGAAATACAGTGGAAAGACATTCACAATGTAAGCCACATTGAACTCCTGGAGGCAACATAGGCTATCTATGCATCTAAATAAAAATAAATATCTAAACATCTAAATAAAAATAAATATATACATCTCACTGAACCATGGTAGCACAGAGGTTGGAAAGCAGTATTGCAGGTGTCTATGGAGATTCTCAGTCATCTAGGTCATGGTTGTCCCAAAGGTGCTTTTTCAAGAGGCAACTGGACTTTCTTGCTTTTTTTTTAATTTTTTTTTTTTATTTGATTTATATACTGCCCTTCTCCGGAGACTCAGGGCAGCTTACAATGCGTTAAGCAATAGCCTTCATCCTTTTGTATATTTATACAAAGTCAGCTTATTGCCTCCACAAACTGGGTCCTCATTTCACCTACCTTAGAAAGGATGGAAGGCTGAGTCAACCTTGAGCCTTGGAGAGATTCGAACCAGCAGTAAATTGCAGGCAGCTGTGTTAATAACAGGGTGCGTAGACCACTGTACCATCAAGGCTTTTCTTTGAAGATGTTTTGCTTCTCATCCAAGAAGCTTCTTCAGCTCTGACTGGATGGTGGGGAATGGAAGGATTTATATTCCTTGCAGACAGCTGGTCATTTACATTTTTAGAGACTCATTGAGGCCACTTGGAGGTTTATCTGTGTCCTCGAGGTCACCTGAGTAGTGTGTGCATCTCAAACTGAAGTGCAAATGGTTCCTGTAGTCTGCAATTTTTCTGGAAATCCATTAATACTTCCACACCATTTGAAGGGTGTTCATCCCAAAGTGCATAGCTAAATGTCTATGGAGATTCTCAGGCATCCAGGTCATGTTCCAAAGGTGCTTTTTCAAGAGGCAACTGGGCTTTCTTCGAAGATGTTTTGCTTCTCATTCAAGAAGCTTTTTCAGCTCTGACTGGATGGAAGGATTTATATGCAAATGACCAGCTGTCTGCAAGGAATATAAATCCTTCCATTCCACACCATCCAATCAGAGCTGAAGAAGCTTCTTGGATGAGAAGTGAAATGTCTTCAAAGAAAAACAAGGAAGTCCAATTGCCTCTTGAAAAAGCATCTTTGGGTAAGTAATGCAGGCTAATTCTGCCAAATGCCAGCAGTTCGATCCTCACTATCTCAAGGTTGACTCAGCTTTCCATCCTTCTAAAGTTGGTAAAATGAGGACCTAGATTGATGGGGGGAAAATGCTGTCTCTGTAAGCAAAAATAGGTCTCTATTTTTTAGAGAGGGTTGTAAAGCAATAAGAAGTGGTATGTAAGTCCAAGTGCTAAGTGCGATTTAGTACATTGCTTTGGTTTTTTTTAACAATACCAATTAACTTAAATAAATGATCCTAATGCCTGATGGAAAAGTATTTTGAATTGCGAATTGGCATTTAGAGAGACCTATTTTTGTTGTGGTTAATATTAAAATTTGAAAGAAAACATATTGGATCCTCTTCATGAACACCCTTTGTATCTCATGCATATGAAAAACATACAACCGATGGTGTTGAACATAACTTTACTTTATTCAAATTTCTATACCGCCCTTCTCCTTTCGGACTCAGGGCGGTGAACAGCCAAGATAAAAACATCTATACAAAACATCACAGTTAAAAAATAAAGTTAAAATAATTTATAAATTTGTAACACATAACATTTGTAACATATTATGAAAAGCAAGAACAAATCTTCAGTTATTTCAGTGACACCTATTAGTCATTACTTGCCTATAAAATAGAATTAATTGAACTGTATTATTTTAGCTCATACTGAATTTGTGGCAATTTGAAATCTGTATGTCACATTTCTAAGTGCAGAAGGAAAAAGGATTCTGTTCCCTTAAATAGCTGTACATATCTTTGATTCTTTAATTGAAAGCCTTAAGTTCTTTTACCCCCTAAATCTGTATTGGCCCAGTATATTTAATTATGCTTATCTGCACCTTCATCTGGGGTCTTCAAACTTGACAGCTTTAAGACTTGTGGACTTCAACTCCCAGAATTCCTCCTCCAGTCATGTTAGCTCAGGAATTCTGGGACTTAAAGTCCACAAGTCTTAAAGCTGTCAAGTTTGAAGACCCTTGTTCTATTGTATTAAGCTGATTATCCAGATTTGCAAATTTAACTATTAAATTAACTATAAATTAACCATGATTTTGCTTAGTTTATGGTGAGAACCCAACTTTCACATTCATGGACCAGGTCAGAGTAAGATAAATTTTATTCACCAAGACACCAATTCTTTAAAAATATATATATGTTAACTGTTTAGCTGGCAATGACACCAGAAAAGTAGGGGTGGAGTGAGAAAAGGCTGCTTCTGGAAAAGCTTTTTCTTTCTGGTTTGAATTTTGGTCCAGAGATTTTGAGACTTTCTGGAGGTTCAGAAATGGATAATTGTCCACTTGTGGTCTAGCAGGATACAATGGGAACTTGCTTGTTATTTTACAGAAGAACACAGAAGTCCTTCTTTAAAATGCTATCAATCAGGTTTATCATGAGAAAACTTTTCCTGCCATAAAATTCTTTGGCTTATCTCATTTTCTTGTCCATTTCTGAATCTTCTGTCCATGAGAACTGTACACCACTTACAAGTGGTATGGCATTAATTGTTCCTCTTTAAATGGCACACTGATAGAAGTACACTGTTTTGTTTAGTTGGTTTTTAAATGAATATCTTATTATCCCAAATGTTCAATTGACATTCTCAGAGAATTGCAAGGATCTAGTCTTCAGGCTGTTTCTTGATGCAACTGATCCTTTCAGCCAATCCTGCCCTCTGACTAAATCCAACCAATGATTAGGTTAATGTGAAAAAGAATAAATCAAATCAATTTGGTCCCAGAACTGAGGAAGCAAATTGCTCATTTGGCTATATGACCTGTAGCAATCTATACTGAAGATGCTGAATCTGCAGGACATGACTTGAATATATATATAATCTGCATTCATTAGTGGGAAATGAAACTAAATAACAATTCTAAGCATGTTGCTCTGTAAAATAGCAACAGTTTAAAGGGGTATTGAATTTTGACCATGCTTTGAGTGACGATCTTTTAAAATTGTATCATTGACGCTACATGGAATCATTTCACCATCAATGACAAACTACTTCATTTCTCTTATTACCTAATAGGTGAAAATGACTTATGCAGAAGGTTCTTCTGGAATTTTAAGTCAGCTGCTAGAAACACAAGAAGAGGTTTTTTAGAACAAGTGCAACTCATGTATACAATCTCCTCAGGGCAACTAAAAGTATCAAAGAAATGAACTGAAATGATGTGAAGCATCTCAAATGGCAACCAGCGTCATCTAGACAAATCTCTGTCATTAATACTTTAACCTGATTAAAGTAGGCAGTTGTATTCAATGCCTTGAATCAGGCTGTCAAACTTGCGGCCTGCGGGCCGGATGCGTCACACGCTGGCCACACCCGGTTTAGTGAAGGGGGAAAAAAGTCCTGATATGTCAGGTGATGCTGCCATTATGATGCAAGTTTGACACTCCTTCTTAAGTAGTTCAATTGTATGATTATATGATTCCATGTACTTAAAGAGTAAGCTAACTTAATTCAGATGTTCTTGATCTGGATAGGGGTAATTGTTTAAGTACCATGGACAGCAGCTATTTAATCCCTTGAAGCTGGGTTTTGGGTGGACTTTTCAGAGAGATGTATTTCCTTAATTCTTGAAAAATAACTCATGAATGATGCAATCTCTTGTTAAGCATGACAACAGATCCAAGAAGTGGCCTCTCAATCAAATCACTGAGGCATTTTAGAATGTCCATATTGCTAAGGGAAATATTTAAAACTTTTCTTTCAGGAAAATACATCACTGTGTAAAAGATTTCTTTAAGCATGGTTGCTTGAAAGACACCGATCTAGTCATTCCAAGATGGAACCTCTAATTTTGAAATAATGAAAATGATACCAAAGTGGTAGTAACCTACTGGTATTAGCTTTAATGAAATATGGCACCCAGCTGTATGTGGTGGACACAGCCATAACTGGCATATAGAAATGATTGTGTGTTCATATATTATGCACTAAGCACGTGATGGCAGTCTTTCCAAATTTAATGCAATGACAACAAAATAATTAAACCCCTATTTAATGCACACAGAGCTACAGAGAGATTGCACTTTTAAACATTTCTTGGCAAAACATTGGTTGAATTGTGCCAGCTTTCAACCTGTTTTCAATGTTTTTGATTAAAATCTTGGGCATGCAATGAAATGTTCTATAGCAAGTAAGGGAGGGGGATGAAGTGATGTGAAGCTCCTTTAAGGCTTGTGTCTAAAATATTTCCAAGCTTAATTACATTAGTGGGTTATATTTCTTTTTTATACCAGATGAAAAAGAAATTTCAGAAAAATGGGAATCATTTAGTAATACCAGGGGATAAGGCTAAAGAAGAAGGCGGGGGGGTTAGGGTTGAATAGAGACATAGATGTTAAGATTATTTTAATCACCATATCTCTTCATAATCAAAATCTTTAAAACTGCTTAAGGATAATAAGAACCAGTGTGAAAAGTTTGGGATAAACCAAACTTGCTCATTCATGAGATTCACTAGCTGAATGTTGTAAATAGCCATTTCTTAATACAAGTCACCTTACAAAGTTTGTGCTTGTTATCTAACATGAAAAACATAAGTTTTTATTGATAGTTGCACTTGGACTGGGCAATTTGTAGAAGGGCCCTTAAGTTAGAGATAGCCACACTTGATTAATAGGAATAATGGATCTACTTACTGGCCTTCAAAAATGGTAAATGTGTATATAAACATGGATGGGTGGAAAATATTTGCAGAATAATGAATATTGCAAGGGAGAATGCCATCTACATAATTCTTTTACACTCCAGAAAATTCTGGGCTTATTCTCTGTTCTTGTGAGCGGTTAACTAGTGCTGATGGATCTTGCTCAATGATCTGAGAATAAGCCTTTTCACCCTCAGCAGAAACCAAGCTTTGTAATAAGGAGCCTTTCCTTTCCTTTCCTTTCCTTTCCTTTCCTTTCCTTTCCTTCCCTTCCCTTCCCTTCCCTTCCCTTCCCTTCCCTTCCCTTCCCTTCCCTTCCCTTCCCTTCCTTTCCCTTTCCTTCCCTTTCCCTTAATTTAATTTAATTTAATTTTTTAATTTAATTTAATTCAATTATCATATTTCTATGCCGCCCAACTCCCAAGGGACTCTGGGCGGCTTACAACAAAAATAATACAAACAATGAACATATTTTTTTTAAAAAAAAAACATTATAAAAGCATTTTAAAAACATTAAAACACATGCACACCATCCATGGCCGGATCTCGCAAGATTGAACAGCGAGATCAACGGCCCCAGGCCTGCTGGAAAAGCCAGGTCTTCACCGCTTTCCGGAAGGCCAATAGGGTGCAGGTAGTCCGGACCTCAGGAGGTAACTGGTTCCAGAGAGCTCGGGCAGCCACAGAGAAGGCCTTCCCCTGCGGGCCCGCCAGCCGGCATTGTTTAGCTGATGGGACCACGAGGAGACCAACTCTGTGGGATCTTACCAGTCGCTGGGAGCTATGCTTCCCTTCCCTTTCCCTTCCCTTCCCTTCCCCTCCCCTCCCCTCCTCATTGTACATATTTTAAATACAAACTACTTTGTCAGCCAATTGGATATGAAGAATGGGTATGAATAATATTGCAGCATCTTTGCACACTGATGAAATATTATTGAGGTGATTATTGAGCATTGAGGTGAATTCTGAAGTAATGAGTGGGATTGTAATGTGTTAGATTGACAGACTGTTCATTACATAGGCCAAGTATCTGGACTGCCATTCTATTGGCTGAGGAACATTTCTGCACAATTTCTTCTCAAGTTATGCTGCAAATTTTGAAAATAATAATAATAATAATAATAATAATAATAATAATAATAATAATAATAATAATAATAATAATGTTTTAAGGATCAACCAATGGAAGATCAAGGTTTTTCTACCAGCATACAAAAACATATTGCACATCAAACAGTCAAAAATAAAAATACTCTAAGGACTAACCTATGTAGTTTATACAGAATAAACTTTCTGGAAATTGATCTTTTCAGTAGTTCTGGTTATCTTAATGGACATGACTAATTCAGAATTAAGTGTTTTAACTAAAGCTATGTTTGATTTTTAAATACTGTACAGTTTAATAAATAAATCAAACAAAGCCTCAATGTAGAACAGTCACTGCCAATGTCACCCAATATCCCTGAAAATTAATTTTAAATGGAAATTATTATGTGTGTTGCCCCCAAGCCTATGCCATTATACAACAAATAATATTAATTTGTTAGTGTTATCTTCCAGAATTATTATAACAAAGCTTTAGAAAGTCATAGTACTTTGGTTCAATGCTATTTAAAGTATAGTGAATAGTGCTTAGAATCCTACATTTTTTTTTTTAAAGGAGGGCGTCATTCGGAGAGAAGCAGATTACAGATACTCATTGAGTATAGTGAGCATCTGTAGTGAGCATCTATAGTGAAAACGGATTTCTGGAGTTTCCCAATATAAACATTCCTCTGGCTACATTTGCTATCCCATTATCTGTTTACAAATTTTATCTTTTGAATTGTTATTTAGTTATGGAATGCTGAAATTTGACCCTGGAATTCTCCTTTAGCTACCCCATGCCTCATAGGAAATTTCAGTTGGATTGGCTTTGTAAAAAATGAGGATCAGTTCTTCCTATTTCTCTGTTTCCACCGAGAAACAGGGATTTATTGTGATGGTGTGGGGACTTATCAACAAGTCCATCTGACACTATAAAATACTGGTAGAGAGGCAACAGTTAGCTGTGAATATTTCTATGGTAGCTTTCCATACTTAACATACAATTTGTTTTATCACAGATCATCTTGTGTGGGCCCCCACAACAGAAATAAAATTTTGACTTATTAAAATTTACACTAATTGAATATCTATCTATCTATCTATCTATCTATCTATCTATCTATCTATCTATCTATCATCTATCTATCCTGTATTGTGTGATAAATTATCAGTGCATCCCAACAAAAGCAAAAGCAGAGAATAGTAAAAGCTTTTTAGACAATTCAGTAACATTCTTTTGTTTTCTTAAATTCAGTTGAACTGTATCTCAGAAAAAAGGATGGAAATATAGAGGAATGAGATCAGGGTTTTTTGTATTTTTTTTTTTTTTTTGTTAAGCCCTTCCAGATTGTTGTACCTTGATGAAGAATTTGGCTTGAATCACATAAAAGGAAAGAATCGTTGAAGTTTCCGCTTTCTGGCTGGTTTGTAAATTAAAAGCAGCTGAACAAATTTAAATATTTTGTGTAAACAAATTTGCATCTTGGCTGCTAATCTGTGTGCCAGCTTTCCGTCTGACATTTTTCTGAAATGATAGAAATGCTAACAACTCCCCACTCTCCCCCCCACCTGCTAAGTGGATTTTATAATGGAAATGCTGGTGGATCTATAATTACTTGCTTGTGATTCTGCTGAATGACTCTCTATTATGAGGGAATTCAACATATAAACCTTAACTAGGGAAAATGTGTCTGAGTAACATGCAGAGACATAGTTTAGCATTGTGATAGTCTAAAGATTACATTTCGACAGGATGGTCAGGGATATAAAGTATGTCGGGGTGAAATCCAGCAGGTTCTGACAGGTTCTGGAGAACCGGTAGCGGAAATTTTGAGTAGTTCAGAGAACCGGTAGTGGAAATTTTGAGTAGTAAAAAAAATGTGAATTTCACCACTGCAGTATATCAGTATATGCCAGCCAAATATAAGAACATTTTAAAGTGCCCTTGTAAGTAAACATTCACACCAAGCTGAATTTACCAAGTGGTGACAGGTTGAAGACCTGGTCAAGACCCTATGGCCCAATATGTTTCTGTTATATCTCAAAGGCAGGATAGGTAGCATGATGACCTAATAGGAAGGAATAAATAATAATATGGACATACAGATGGGTTTATGTAAAATACTACAATATTATGGTGTAATTTGTCTGCCTTTTTCTTTATTTGATTTTGTCTTTCTGTGTTTTGCAATAGTGGGCCAAAGGTATGTAAGACCTGTTTTTTTGCTCAGTCCCACTCAGTAAAGTATCAAACCTTTTTTAATATATGCGGTATTGTTGCTTGTAGGCATGGAAATCAAATTATGTTGTGTCTTAAAAGTGATTTGGCTGATTTAGGTGAACCTGATTTTGCCACGATGATAGAAGATAGATGATAGATAGATAGATAGATAGATAGATAGATAGATAGATAGATAGATAGATAGATGATAGCTGGATGGGTGGGTGGGTGGGTGGGTGCATGGAAAGAAAGAAAGAGAAAGAAAGAAAGAAAGAAAGAAAGAAGAAAGAAGAAGTATATTTGCATATATTTCACTATTTATTGTACAGCTTGATCTGAAATTAGCTGAATTAATACTTTGCCTGGAATCCAAGAGGTAAATGAATAATATGTTGACACTAAAATAGGCATTCAGTTTGTCATAGCAATACTATAGGGAACTTCATTTTCCCCTCTAGTACTCCATCTTATTAGCTGCTACTGTATTAATATAAAAAATATACAAAAATGTACAATTTTATAATGTCAGATTATTGGGAAATTTTATCCGGTTGACACTGTCTTAGCAGTAATCAGCAGAATAATATAACATATAGTAAGCCTTCTTCAACATGGTGCCCTTCAAATGTATTAAAATTATGTACAGTATATTTGTGAAGATAATGAGTGGTGCAGTGGCCTAGAGGTGGAGCTCTCACCTCATAATCAGGAGGCTGTGAGTTCGATCCTAGGTAGAGGCAGATATTTCTCTCTCTGAGCACAATGCGTAAATATCAGCTGCAAACTCTCCACTGGTGACAGGAAGGGCATCCGACTAGTAAACACTCAGCTCCATTCAGATAGATAGATAGATAGATAGATAGATAGATAGATAGATAGATAGATAGATAGACAGACAGACAGACAGACAGACAGACAGACAGTTTACAGAAATAAATAGTCCTCTATTTTAATTACCAAATTCAATTACCAAAAATCTCAGAAGCATAGAATGCTAAGAAAGATAAAAGTGTCCCAAAGCACAATGAAACCTTAGGAAATTCATGGAAGCAACTGTTGCCACCTTGTCTCTCCTTCAGCTCTCCTGTTGAATCAAATCTCCCAAAAAGCCTTCTTAATGTCAGCCCTGGTGTGCCGCCTGGCCCGGGGCTGCTATTCGGCAGGGAGACGAGGAGGCGACCACCCAGTTGGCCAGGGTCCCATGCAGCGTGCTCAATCGTCTGGGGGAAGCCGCAGACCCACCCGCTGCTGTCCTGACACTTCATAGGCAGTAGTGCAGTTGCTGCACAGCTGAGAGGCGGCCGCATACCAATGATGTCACCAAACCGATTGGCTAGACCGGGGGACGTTACTGCTGGTCTCTACCTCGTACTGATGGATGTGCCTGGAGGCTTTCTTGCGGGAACTGAAGGGCAACTACTTTCCTGCCTGGTCTGCTGGGAGGAGGGGATTACTCGTGAGCAGGGAAGTACATGGGAACATTGCAGGGAGCAGCAGTGCGCCCTGAAATGGACAATGGGTGTGAGGGGGAGGATACAACATGCAGGGATTGGTTGGGGGTGATAAAGGGTAATAGTGGACGTGGGTAAGAAAGAGACTAACATATAAAAGGTAGTGGGAAACATGGGCTGTTAGCCCTAACAATAGTTCCTTATTGGATGTCAGTGAGTGCCAGTAATAAAAAGGAAAAGCAACATCAAACCTAGTTTGTTTGTGTCATCCTTTCTTATTAGCCTGGAACCTGATACTTAAAAGCTTACAAGTGCTGCAGAGGAAAGAAAGGGACAAGAAGCTTTTCTTATAGGCACATTTGTGTGTTAATTTATATTTTGGATATAACTGCAAAAATAAAAGAGAAGTTTCTCTACAGGCTTTCTGTACTCGAAGAAAGAATATAAAGCAACAGCACTCTCTCTTATAATACCAATGTCACCAGTTGCAGTTTTTGAAGAAGATTTTTTTTTTCCCTGTAAGAAGAAGACTTCTTTGGCTATGGCCAAAGATCAGAATAATGATCACCATCTTAGGTGTGCCCATAAATAGTATTGGATGTTGAAATTAATTACATGTATCTGTAAAACAGAAGCCTTTGGAGCTAGGTGAATCCTTTGGTTAATCCTACTGTGAAGTTTTCATGTTATGTCTTTGTATTTGTATTTTGCATTTGAAAGTGCAGAAGTGTGTGTCCCATTCTGTCCATGCCAAAAAGGGGGCTTGTATATCACCATGGATTCCTTACTAAGGGTGTTTTATTAACATGATACAATAAGTCAAAGGGCATCTGAATATTAATAAAGAAGAAGATGTCTATTTTGTATCCATATTGTTGTTAGTTGCGAAGTCATGTCCAACCCATCGCGACCCCATGGACAATGTTCCTCCAGGCCTTCCTGTCCTCTACCATTCTCTGGAATCCATTTAAGCTCACGCCTACTGCTTCAGTGACTCCATCCAGCCACCTCATTCTCTGTCGTCCCGTTCTTCTTTTCCCCTCAGTCTTTCCCAACATTAGGCTCTTCTCCAGTGAGTCCTTCCTTCTCATTAGGTGGCCAAAGTATTTGAGTTTCATCTTCAGGATCTGGCCTTCTAAAGAGCAGTCAGGGTTGATCTCCTCTAGGACTGACCGGTTTGATCGCCTTGCAGTCCAAGGGACTCGCAGGAGTCTTCTAAAGCACCATAGTTCAAAGGCCTCAATTCTTTGGCGCTCAGCCTTTCTTATGGTCCAACTTTCACAGCCATACATTGCAACTGGGAAAACCATAGCCTTGACTATACATATCCATATTACCCAAAAATTAATTTGAAAATGGGCTGCTCCTCAGTTTTATCCTCCCTCCCTCCCTCCCTCCATTCAATACATATAGAGACATATAATTTGTTTATAAATTAATTTAGGATGAGGAAATGTCTGAACGATCCAAGGTTACTGATTTTCCATAGCTCTGGTTGGATATTGTAACCATTAGACTGTTAAATGGAGTCATTAACCCTAGGGACAAAATGCATGAAAACAGTGATCACAGAAATATATTTGAATATGTGGATAACAGCTGGACAGCAGAACAGGATTCACAGATGGTAAAATGAGACGTTTGAGAAAAAACAAGATTGATAGAAATATGCATCTGTATTCAAAAACTGTGAAAGAAATTGCTTTTGGAGTTAAGCCAGACCAATGCCTTTCTTAAAGCATATTTATTTATGCAGGTATTTAATGATGTTGTTTTAGTTTGTGTTTTCTATCTGTTAGGCTTTTAATGCTACCTTATGGATGTTTTTATTATATTTCTGTAAATCACCGAGAACCATTAAAGGGTAGATGACATTTTCTAAATAATAAATGAAACTAAATCAAATAGCTATTCCATTTTTTTTCAAGTACGGAAGCTCTTGCCTCTTAGTTCTTTAATTTCACAGGAGATTATGTCGACTCTGTTTGGTTACAAGTTATCCCATGACAGTTCTCATAAGATTAGAGTTAAGAGATGGAGTTGCAGGAGAGAGGGAAATGGTAAGATTGGATTTTTAATTTCAATAAAATACTGAAATAACGTATTTCCCACCCTCTATTTTGAAGCATATTTTTTATTCTATTGTATGGGGCTTGCAGAACTGTTGACTTGATCTAGAACATAGAAGAATAGAGTTGGAAGGGATCTTGGAGGTCTTCTAGTCCAGCCCTCTGCTCGAGCAGGGGACCTTATACCATTTTAGACAAATGATTGTTCAATCTCTTTTTAAAGTGAGCCTTGGTGGCGCAGCAGACTAAAGTGCTGTTAACTAGCACCAGCTGCCTGCAATTACTGCAAGTTCAAATCTCACCAGGCTCAAGGTTGACTCAGCCTTCCATCCTTTCGAGGTAGGTAAAATGAGGACCCGGATTGTGGGGGCAATAAGCTGACTTTGTATAAAAGAACACCGCTTGGGGGGGGGGCAAAAGCCTTACTAAGCAGGTATATACAAAAGTATGAAGGCTATTGGTTAATGCATTGTAAGCTGCCCTGAGTCTCCGGAGAAGGGCGGCATATAAATCGAACCAATAAATATAAATCGAACCAATAAATAAAGGACTCCAGTGATGGAGCACCCACAATTCCTGAAGGCAAGTTATTCCTTTGGTTAATTGCTCTCACCGTTAGGAAATTTCTCCTTAATTCTAGGTTGCTTCCCTCCTTAGTTAGTTTCCATCCATTGTTTCTTGTCTCGTCTTTTGGTGCTTTGGAAAATAACTTTACATCCTATATAGGAGCCCCTCAAATATTGGAACAGTGCTATCATGTTACCCAAGTTTTCCTTTTCATTAGACTAGACATACCCAATTCCTGTAACCATTCTTCGTATGTTTTAGCCTCCAGCCCGCTGATCATTCTTGTTGCTCTTCTCTGCAAAGTGTGTTACATGAGTACAAACATACTCATGAAAGAGATCTGAATTTCTTTTATGAGTATTTTTGATCTTGAACACATTATTGTTGCACTGACAAATACTCGTTACTTCTAAATAAGAAAAGTCCTCAGGGAACCTGTTGCACTATTAGTCATGCTTCGTTCAGTGGTAGTAAATTGGAAGGGAGGATTTTGGAAAGGAGCCATGAAACATGAGTGAATTTTTGAAATTCATGAAAAAGAAGTTTTTCAGAAATATACAGTAATATACAGTAAGATTAGATATACTGTAATGAATGAGAACGCAAATATGGCAATTAATATTTTTAGAGAAAGAATGGGGCATAAAATGAGAGTTCTTTGGGAACTGGCTAGTATAGAAGTTAATTAAAATTGTACTGCTACTAATAGGAAGTACATCAAATATTGAAGCATGGCAGATGTTTTCAAGGTACTTCATTCCGTTAATATTCCTAGCTTTCTGTTGTGACTATGGAACTTGCACAGTTTTGTAACCATATTAGAGGCATTTTTGCCATGTAAGAACTTATTTTCCTAAAGTTTCCTATATGTCTGTGGAGATTCTCAGTTATTGATGTCATTGTTGTCTCAAATGATCGCTTTTCAGAAAGTAACTGGACTTCTCATTCAGGAAGCTTCTTCAGTTCTCAGTTCAGTTCTCAGTGTAGTTCTTCAGAACTGAAGAAGCTACTTGGATGAGAAGTGAAATTTTTTCAAGGAAAAAACTGAGAAAGTCCAATTGCCTTTTGAGAAGCGCTTTTGGGATTTTCTAGATGTACTTTTCTCCAGCTTTTTTTAGATCTTTTGAATGTGTAGTCTTAATAGAATTTGCTATTAGATATCTACAAACAGAAGGCAATATGTAACAACTAAAACTGGAAAACAGATAAAAGCCACATGTTAATATTAAAATAGAAAGAGATGGTATACCAGAGTGCAAGGTCCTTGTGACAGGAACTCATATCTCAGTAACTCATGCCTTCATCATCGCAAGGAAAGATTTCTGTAAGTGCTGACGTGTAAGAACCCCTTTTGTCGTATAATTGTGGTTACCATCTTGGCTTTCAGTGAGTTTCTATGTACAATTCAAAGTGGCGGGTTTGATCTTTAAAGCTTTATGTGACTTGGTTGTCTGGTACTTGTAGGATTGTCAGCCCCACTAGAATTGACCAACCTGTATGCTCATTCCACTTGCAGATCAGGGGTGGGTTCCACTTAGCTTTACTACCAGTTCACAACAGGAAGCTTCTGCGCATCCGCAGATCGTCAGTGACGACGATCTGTGTGATGATGTCGGGTGATGATGTCGGGGTGGGTGGGCAGACCTCCCACCGCCATTACTACCAGTTTGCAAGAACCGGACCGAACTGGGAGCAACCCACCACTGTTACAGATGCTAAGAACAGCGCGGGCCCAGTGGCAGTATTTCTCTGTCCTCCTTCTAAATTCTGCTTCGGCCTATTCTGCAAAGCTTGAAGACAGAACTTTTCAACAAAACCTTTGAAAACCAGTGTAATAGGATCATTGGTGCTTGGTAACTGTTATGTCCAATTGGTTCCGTTCTTGTTTTGTTTATGCTTTTAATTGATTTTTTAAAAACTATTTTATCCCACTTTTATTATTTTTATAAATGACTCCAGGAAGCAAACAAACTTTAACAGTAACAGAGTTGGAAGGGACTTTGGAGGTCATCTAGTCCAACCCCCTGCTCATGCAGGAGACCTGTACTAGGGATTCAAACCGCCGAACCGCCGACCTTTCTGATCGACAAGCTCAGTGTCTTACCTACTGAGCCACCTAGTCAGGCTAACATAATAATATTCCTTCCTCTTCTTATTTTTCCCACAACAGCAACCCTGTGAGGTGGGCTCGATTGAGAGAGTGGGATTGACCCAAGGGCACTCAGCCATCTGAGGGCTAGAATTCCATACTTTCCCAATTTCTAGGTCAATACCTTAACCACTATCGAAGTGGGCTCTCTGTTTGGTTTTTTAGTGGTCTGTTTTTGTAAATTGCTTTGAATTACAAGATTGGAAGTATATCATCATAAGAAACAAAGAGACAAATATGAGAACAATACATATCTGTTCCAATCAAAAGGAAAATATATATATATGCATAATTCTTCCAAAAATTGTTGGAAAAGGAAGTCCTGATTAACTAAAGCTCATGTTGCTTTCAGTGGAATTTCCAACACAATATTAAATATGTTCTTTCAATGGGGCAAACTCCTTAATAAGCCCACTTAGAATAGCATCTAGAGTAGAATTAACTTTTAAGTCCATTTTTATGATTAAATAGTGGAGGATAAATGGAGCATTTCTCTGTGGATGCCCATAGAATTATACAAACAAAGCAGAATGTAAAATTGTCGTTGCTCTTTCAGACATGGCTTTGATTCTTCTGCTTCTATGAAGAACTTTTTTCCCCATTTATAGAATTCAGTTAGAAATTAGGCCTGTGATGAATGTGGAACATGTTCAGTCCACAGGGAACATTTGCTGTGACTGTGGAGCACAAAGGCTTCCCGCAGAATCAAAGACCATCTGAAGCAAAGTGTCTGCTCAAAATCCATTTTCTCACAATCAATATTATGTCCATTTCAGCATAAATCAAATGCTGAGCTCCAATGATTGTCCTATTTGTGAGAGTTTCTGAATCTCTTGAGAGAATTTCCTAACAATCACATTTTTTTTTGTTCTGCTATGCAATCAGTTAAGAGGACGCACTATATTTATCATCGTCGTCATCATCGTCGTCATCACCATCATCTTATAGAAATCAAGAAGCTCAGCAACTCATTTACGAGTTCACCACTTTCATGTTCTTGTTTCATATTTTAGTAATGATAACTTTCACAACCTTCATAAAAGTTATTCTTCCCACTTGGATCCTTTTATCATTGATTTCCTCTATCTCTCAATGCATGGAGAATGGTGTGTGTTATTCCTGTTATGGCCAAGTTTTGATGTTCTAATAGGGAGCCAAGTGACATATTGAGGATGCCCAACACTAACTTGACATATTTTCATTGCTTATTATAACCCACATATGTAACTGAGATGAGGTGTTAAAATACATTTAGTCAATTCCAGTGTGATTCCAGGCTCTTTCAGAAGCTGGTTTACAAGTTCTGTAAATGCCTTTTAGAGTACAATTGCCATCTACTTGGCAGTGAGATTAGTTTTCTTGCTCCGTCAGACAAGAGGAGAAAATGGGAAAGAATACACATTGTTTCTTTGATGCAAGGAAGGGAATGGAATGGATATTTTTGAGAACTCGGGGACAGCTACCTGAAGTAAATTTTACTGCCAATAAGCAGGATTTATTTCTGAGCAACATGCTCAGACTGGGCTGTAAAATGTTTCACCCATTAAGCTACTTCTTCAGGTGTATTTAGGAGTTATTCTTAGAAGCCTTTTGTTTCAATCCAGCAAAATTTCAAAGAGAGGTAAGGAAATGGTATTGCTGTAGAACTCTGCATTACAATATACTTTCTAACAATTCAGTATTAAGGGCCTTTTTTACTCTTAGGTAAGCAGGCTGCAGAAAGCTATCTAGATAATTGGTTACCTGGCTTTCAAGATGATATTCCCCAAGTGACTTCTATTTAGTAGAGCATCAAAACTAATCAATCCATTTAGCATACTGTTACCTTAATAATAATAACTTTCAACTGATGTTTATGCAAGTATCATGGATGAGGGTCAGCCAAACATTTGCCCATACCAGCTATTCCTGTACCTGTTATTCTGCTTTATTTCATGGAAACATTCATAAAAACAGTTGCAAATATACAACTGTTCAGAAAGGACAGTTGCAAATTGAAAGAAGATTGAAGGAGATGGTGTAGGGCAGAGGTCTTCAAACTTGGCAGCTTTAAGACTTGTGGACTTCAACTCCCAGAATTCTCCAGCCAGCTGGCTGGAGAATTCTGGGAGTCGAAGTCCACAAGTCTTAAAGCTGCCAAGTTTGAAGACCTCTGGTGTAGGGTCTGAAAATTAAAACCAATGTGTATAACCAAGTATCATGGTTATAATCCAGTTTAGTAGTTTATTATCATCATTTGAACAATCCTCAATTATGAAAGATACAGTATTTATCAAAATGTGCAGGTTCGAAGCAAAGAATACCATTTGAAAGAGTTTGCCTATAACAAAAGAACCTCAAGGCTTGTTCTCTTAAATGTTGATCATTGAATTATTTATTACAGAATGTAAATTGCAGTAGTGGCAACATTTCTTGGGGAAACTGTGAAAAGCAACAACAGAGACTTCTAAAATGGCTTGCCATGCAATTTTAAGGAAAGAAATTCTCAGTCCTTTCATCAGTATGGAAATAAGGGTACCATTTGACTAGAGTTTTGGGGCAGGATGCATCTCAAAAATGCATGTCCTCTCCTTCCACATACCCAGATAGCCTTGCAGACTAAGGGGGAAACATTCTCATCAAAGAATATTCTTTTTATTTCAGGATGAATATGCTATTCAAATCCATCAATGTTTCACTAATGCATATATGAATACTCTTGTGAGTTTGTATCATCATTTATTTTTAAACTTACTTGAGAGCTACCCAGCACAGTTTTGTTGAGCATATTCATGAATTATACACACCACTTTGATAAAGAGAGCCCTGGGGGAAAAAAAAGTCTAGGTCATAGGAGCTGCCATAACAATACCACCTCTTGATTATGGTGCATTCTTGGTCAGAATATCTTAAGCAGTCAGATAATGTTCTCATTCCAGTAAAATGGGCAGCAAAGGCAGCAAAGTCTGGAAATTACCGCATTTTTCGGAGTATAAGACGCACCTTTTTCCCCCAAAAAAGAGGGTGAAAATCTGGGTGTGTCTTCTACTCCGAATGTAGCCCCACCCAGCTTCTCAAATTGAGGTTTCAGAGGCTGAAAAAAGCATCAAAAATAAAGCTTCAGAAAAGAAGCCTCCAAACAGAGCTTCAGAAAAGAAGCCCCCAAACAGAGCTTCAGAGGCTTTTTTTTCTGAAGTTCTGTTTCCAAGGTTTTCAGATGCAGGAAAAAAAGGTTTTTTTTGAAACAGAGTTTCAGAAGTTTCAGAGGCAGGAAAAAAAAGCAAAAAAAAAAAAAAGCAAGGCACATAGCTCACAACCAAGAAACCTGTTGCTAAAATTCACCTCTGGGAACAGCTGATTGGGGGTTTTCCGGGAGGCTAATCCATCTGCCAATCAGCTTTTTTCTTATTTTCCTCCCCAAAAACTAAGGTGCGTCTTATACTCCGAAAAATATGGTAACAGGAAGCTACTGCAAGAATTCCTTAGGAGATGCTTGACAATTCTGACCTCTCATACCAGCTGTGTGTTGGGAATTAGCCCACTTATCATAGATGGATACGTCTTTATCTATTTGTGATAAATACCATTAAAATTAGGATGCTACATTTCATTGAAATATTCTGAATCCAAGGAGTGTGATCATTCCAAGTTAAAAGGCTGGGTAGTGATAGTGTATATTTTGGGCTGCAAAACTCCAAACAGCCACTAGTTGGCAGCAAAGAGATGTCTGTATCTCACATCAGTTGCTGCCCTCTGTAGGGCATCTAGATTGTTGCAACCCAGAATTGGTAGCTTTCCACCCAAAAGTTCAAGGAAACTAGAGGCCAGCATTTGGAAAAAGAATCTCTTTAGTTCCTCCCTCTTTGTCTTTCTCCTTTATATCCAAGCACTGTATTCCCCATGACAAACTGAAGACAGTGTTGTCATTGCTTGGAGGGTTTTGAATTTAGTTAAAACACAGGTGATCTAGTTAGGAAACCATCAGTGCCATTGACAGTGTGATGCATTCTTGATAAAGAAAAGATGAAGAGAGAAAGAGGGAGGAGGAAGTAAGTACTTCATTTCAAAACACCTATTTTGCTTACAGAAGAAAACATGGGATTGTTCCCTATAGATTGTTTTGATTGCTCTGGATGGAAATAAAGCTTGAAGCAAGGAATCAGGAAAATAATGGTGGGGAAATGAATAAGGTTCACTTCTATATGAATTTAAGGCTCAGATAGTAGCGTACATTGAAATAAATGCAAAAGAAGGATGTCCTTAGATATGCACAGTCTTAAAGCTTTATTTGATTATTTTCTCAGTGTGAAATAAGCAAACCTCAGTATTTCTGGTGGATGTAATTTAGCACTAATAATGTTCCTATTGATTTTCTTTCTTTCCATATATTTCATTATGTTGCATATAGCACTTATTGAAGGCTATTTTTCATTCTCTACTTCATCTAGATGATTGAAAGATGACACAGAGTCAATAGATATATAAATGTGATGGAATGTAGCAAGGAGGTAGATTCCCATGAGGAAGGCAGTCCATTTCTGAGGGGTAAGAGGCAACTCAGCTCAGATATCATGTGTGAGAGAAATAGGGTGAAGCAGTGGTGGGTTACTCCCAGTTTGGTCCAGTTCTTGCGAACCGGTAGTAATGGCAGTTCACCCCGACATCATCACTGACGATCTGCGTATGCGCAGAAGCGCGTGCTCCCATTGCGAACCATTAGTAAAAGTAAGTGGAATCCACCCCTGGGGTGAAGACAGTAAATAATAGAGTCTTCAGTCAGGCAAAATTTTGTCTATAGGTGTGGAACTTAACTTAAAAGAATCAGCATGTGTCTTTCTTGGTATGGGGCCTGAAAATAAATCATAAAAGAATGGATCCTTGCAATCTGGAGTCTTTTCACTGGCAAGGGTACAAATTGCATAGATGTATAATGTTCAAATAGGCCACAAACTCATCTGAATGTACCAAATAAGCATGATTCATGTTGTTTTTATTCCTCTCTGGATACATATTTAATATAATTGTGACAGATCCTTTTTCATGCAGTTTTGGTGATTCGTAATCAGCGACAGTTTAATTCATATTTTCATGTGAATTTTCCTAATGACCTGAAACACAATTTCCTTTCAAAAGGAAATATATGCTTGCAAACATAAACAGGCCTGTAGGGTTCTACAGATGTAGATGACTTTACTTCTTAGATATTGTGTGGCATTTTATTTGTATTAAGTTTCAATGACTGGAGACTTCAGGAGTCTATTCTAGTCTGCCTTAGGTAGGAAAGCTTGGCTGGATGACTTTGGGCCAATCACTCCCTCTCAACCCCAACCCAACTCAAAGGGTTGCTATTGTGGGGAAAAGAGGAAGAAGGAAGAGTACAAAATAATATAGGTAGAATAAAAAATATTATTTGTCCCCAACGATATAAAGTCACATCTGCCAGTTCTTCAGCTGGTATTGGCCTTAATAGACATCAAGTTCTTCCCAAGAACCTAAGGTATCATAATATATGGGTGCAATATAAGTGTGGATCCAAGCCTTTTGCAATTTAGAGATGAAAAGTGTCTGTGTCTATGTGTTTGTATAGCAATAGCAATAGCACTTAGACTTATATATCGCTTTACAGTGCTTTACAGCCCTCTCTAAAGCGGTTTACAGAATCAGCATATTTCCCCCAACAATCTGGGTCCTATTGTACCGACCTTGGAAGGATGGAAATCTGAGTCAACCTTGAGCCTGGTGAGATTCGATCTGCCAAACTGCTGGCAGCCAGTGATCAACAGAAGTAGCTGAAGTACTGCACTCTAACCACTGCATCACTGCGGCTCTTTATGTATATATACCAGTGGTGGGTTGCCCCCGGTTCGGACCAGTTCTATAGAACCGGTAGTAAAATTGGCGGGAGGCTCTGCCCACAGACCCCGACATCATCAGGAAGCTTCCGCTCATGCGCCCCATTGCGAACCGGTAGTAAAGGTAAGTAGAACCCACCCCTGATATATACGGTACATATATTCAATTATATGCATTACATTAATAAACCCAGAACAAATTGCGCTGCATTTAGAGAAACTCCTTGCAATTAGATGGTCCAAACCAAACCCAAATATCTGATATACTGCCTACAAAAATACACATAATGTTTCATATAATTTTATCACATCTCTTAATTCAGTCTGATATGGAAATCAGACACCTGGATTTAACCTTGGTGGTGCAGTGGACTAAAGTGCTGTTAAGTAGCACTTAGCTGCCAGCTGCCTGCAATTACTGTGAGTTCAAATCTCACCAGGCTCAAGGTTGACTCAGCCTTCCATCCTTCCGAGGTAGGTAAAATGAGGACCCGGATTGTGGGGGCAATAAGATGACTTTGTATAAAAAAGAACACCGCTTGGGGGTGGGGGCGAAAGCCCTACTAAGCAGGCATATACAAAAGTATGAAGGCTATTGCTTAATGCATTGTAAGCCGCCCTGAGTCTCCGGAGAAGGGCAGCATATAACACGAACCAATAAATAAATAAATAAATAAATAAATAAATAAATAAATAAATAAATAAATAAATAAATAAATAAACAAACCTTACAAACATCATAAAGGGACAGCTGTATCCATCACATGGCTCAATCACTTTTTAACTCTAAATCCAGAACCTAGAGAGAAAAAAAAAAACCCATCAAAACTGGTCAAAAAGAAATGAAACCTGAGTCAGTTAAAAGAAGAGCTGCATGTTTGAAAGCTTGTGGAGTGCGAATAAAATGAGATGAAGTGGGATGAGATGGGGAGAGGTAGAAAATGTATGTTCAGAGAACTAGAAAAGAGCCTATTACAGTTTTTGAGACCTCTTTTAACTTGACTATTTGCTTTGTTCTTTCATTGTCGCTTTTGATACCTTAGGCTTTTATTTTCTTCCTGTTAGCAGAAAGTCTGTTATAATCACATATTTTAATCCAGAATTTGTCTTCCCACTGAGTATTGTTTACATAACTATGTAATGCTATATCTGCTCATTACTCAGCAAGCTCAGGGCGAGGTGCTTTGGATCAAAATGTCAAAACAAGCTTTCTGGTGGCTTCGCTATATTTTTTTCCCCCTGATTTGAAAATTTTATTGCAAACATTTTGTAAGAATGTTTATTGGCTGTGGATTAGATGCCAATATGATTTAAATAGTAAAACCAGTAACAACTCGGTTTTCCTAGCAGTGACTTTGTCAGTACGTTGCAAATGCATTGTGTGGCTAAGAGCTAAAGTTCCCTATTTGAGACAATGCTTTTGTGCAGAATAGCCTGGTGTGTTTGCTTTGTAAATCAGGTTGAAAGCAATGAAAACATGCTTTCCTTATTATTTTTTTAAAAGAAAGAATGTTGCTGAAACTAAAGCAGCGGCATTGGCTTACTACCAAGAAATATTTGCAACGTACAATCAAAATTGAAATCTTTTCTGTCTTCAAATGCAGCAGATTAGTCTGCTGATTATTTTCTATTCTTCTGAACAAGCAAAGGTTAATAAATCACTTCCCTTTATATTAATACGATTGCATCCACAACTGTCATAGTTTTTGATATAAAGATGATACATAGGATATCCCCCTTTGGAGGACAAGTCTAGTTGAAGAGGGACACGGTGGCTCAGTGGCAAAGATGCTGAGCTTGTCGATCGAAAGGTTAGCAGTTCAGCGGTTCGAATCCCTATTGTCACGTAATGGGGTGAGCTCCCGTTACGTGTCTCAGCTTCTGCCAGCCTAGCTGTTCCAAAGCACGTAAAAAATGCAAGTAGAAAAATAGGGACCACCTTTGGTGGGAAGGTAACAGGGTTCCTGAGCCTTTGGCATTTAATCATGCCAGCCACATGATCACAGAGACATCTTCAGACAGCGCTGGCTCTACAGTTTTGAAACAGAGATGAGCATTGTCCCCTAGAGTTGGGAACGACTAGCACATATATGCGATGGGAACCTTTACCTTTACCTAGTTGAATAGGGGAGGAATTCCTTGTGTCATATAAAGACCCTTTTAATGACTTTAACTCATTTGAAGGCCAACTATGCTATATTTAATGCTCTGTTGGCCTTTCTCTCCAATCAAAATGGAAACAATGTTCTATGGCAGCATTGCAAAAATTAAAATTAAAATGGGGCTTTCTAGAATCTATGTTTCTGTGTATTTTTCATCTTCTCACTCACCCACCTCTCCTCTGGGGATACACAGTGATTAGAAACTGGTTAGAAAGGAACAGAATGAGTAATCTTTCATTCCTCAGATAGATGGGTAGGTGCATTTGGAAAATGAGACCTACTCCAGATAATTGGGAAGACTATTCTCAGATGTCATGCTTGATCTCCTCTTATGTGAATAGGACTGAGATGTCTAGGAAACAACCGATTCAACAGTGATTAGTATGCTGGTGAACTTCATGTTAGTTGGGTTTCTAGGATTTGTAAGGTTAAGGAAGACTAGTATATGCAAAGCTGTTTAAAAAAATATAACATAGAATAATAGAGTTCTAGTCTAACTCCCTGCTCAACTAGGACACCCAATACCTGTGATGGTGAACCTATGGCACACGTGCCAGAGGTGGCACACACCACCCTCTTTGCGGGCATGCGAGCTGTCGCCCCAGTTCAGCTCTGCAGTAGATGTGCGTGCGCCTCCCACTGGCAAGCTATTTTCGGGTCTCTGCCACGCACGCACAATGGCGTGGGGGGCGCACGTGCATTGCATTTTAGGATTTGGGTGTGCTTTGGACACTCAGTCCGGAAAAGGTTAGCCATTATTGCCCTATACCATTTCAGACAAATGGTTGTCTAGTCTCTTTTTGAAAACCTCCAGTGTTGAAGCACCCACAACTTCTGAAGGCAAGCTGTTCCAATAGTTAACTGCTCCCACCGTTAGGACATTTTTCCTTAGTTCTAGGTTGCTTCTCTCTTTGGTTAGTTTGCAACCATTGTTTCATGTCTTGCATTTTGGTGCTTTGAAAAATAGTTTGATCCCTTTGTGTTTGTGGGAACCTCTCAAATATCACGTCGCCCCTAGTCCTTCTTTTCATTAGACTAGAATTTGTATGCATTCCAGTAATGTCAGATTAGAGAGGGTGCTGAAGCTGAGTGTGCAATGACTCAATATTTAACATATGTTTAAAACACTTGTTATCAGTAAAATGTGCTGCCCATAAGAAAGTGCCCCTCCTGGTGTTAAGTAAAGTCTGTTGTTTTCCCCTCACTTCCCCCTCAACACACCATATGTACAATATATAATAAGTTTTAGTCAGTTGCATAAAATTGTGCATCTGTGACATATTAGGTAATATATATTGTTCAGGGGTGGGTTCTACTTACCTTTACTACCGGTTTGCATTGCGCTTGTGCGCCTGCGCGAGTGAAGCAAGCGTGCATGCGCAGATCACCTATGATGACATCCAGATCAGTGGGCGGAGCCTCCCACTACTGGTTCTTGTGAACCGGTCTGAACTGGGGGCAACCCACCACTGATATTGTTGCAATGACTCCATTGCTGATGACAATTTTTGAAATATAGAATAAGTATGCTCATGAAGAACAAAGATTTATAAGACAAGATTGGAAGGACTGTGTCTTTGTGCATGCATTTGTGTATGTTGGTGTAACATTTTGGGGTTTGGGCTAATTGACAAGGGACATAATCATAGTCTACAAAACAAACATGTGTATGAAGAATTGCCTTAATCAAAATTTTGATATATAATCACTGTATTTCCTAAACTGAATTGGAATAATAGCCCAAAGTTGTACTGAAACTTTAAACAATAAGCTTCCATTTCTTTATTCTATTTTATTTCTATATCTGATTTTATCCTACTCACCACAACAATTAAATCAAGTCAGAAGGAAAAAAGTTGATGTTGAAAAAGGTTGAAATAAATATTGGGGGGGGGAAAGTGATTTTGACTTTTGTTAACTTCTTCATGGATGTGATGGATTTTATCTTGGCAATGTGACACAAGCAAGTTATCCTTCTGAACTGCTTTTGTAAACAGCCCAGTCTAGCCTATAACATTGGAGATTGGGAACTTTTATGGCCTGTCTTCCAGTTTGGTCTGATATTCTGACTCGTTAGGCATTAGCCAACGCTGGTTAGGTACCTCCATCTAGTTGGATACAGCTCCTGATAATAATGGGCAAATCTCAATTTTTGATTAGTTCTGTTTTTCAGGGTTTTTTTACCCCCTCCCTTGCCCCAAACTTGCATTTGGGATATTTTTGCATAGGCATACATATATACACACAAAGAATGAGAGACTCGCATTCATTCATATGTTTTTTTTTTTTAAATATATACTTTTATTTGCCTTTTGGGTCACATTATTCAAAATTGGTAAAATGTAAAAAAATTGGTGTGCACAAATGTAGAGGTATGTTGGTAAAATACAGATTTTTGTGCATACGTTTTTGGAAATGCAGAGTAGATAGCCACAGTCCTAAGAACATATGCAATGCCTTATCAGATTACTGGTCCATCTAGTTGAACCATCTTGTCTCAAAGTGAGTTATCAGTTGCCTGAGAAAGTTCATTATAGTCCATAAAGTGTGGGGTTTGGCACACTATTGTGTTCAGGGTTTTCTCTGAATGTTGAAGGTGTGAACCAAATAAACTTGAAAGGAAAACTGGAGAATTTTGTTACCCATGCCTATAATTTGTCAACCCTGAAGCTGACCTAACTGAGGCCATTTTGAGGCTTCAGTGTTGCCACACTGGAGCCAAGGGATAGGGAGGGGGGAATAGAGATAGTTAGGGTTTTGTAGCCAAAACAAAATACTTTATCATGGGAACCAAGGACATTCCTACAGGTGGTCAGAGAGAGGAGGAGTGAAGTTACCAGGCAACCGGATGGCACCTTGGTTGGACCATGTGACTGATTGTTTGGGGAAGGGAGAAAACTTTTACTTTTAATTAGGTGAAAACTGTTAAGGTTATTGTTGTTGTGTTACCAACCAGCAGAGTAGATTGCACAGAGAAACGTTGCTGAGAGCAATGAATAAGAGATATGCAAACTGGTTTATCAAAAGCTTACTTTATAGTGGAAAAACAGTCTCATAGTCTTTAAACAAATTCCAAGTCTTTGCCAGTAAATCAGTCCAGTAGTTACAGAATCTTCTTACTCAACAAACAGTAGTTGGTTAGAATAACAAACTCACTCTGGTTCACAAACCACGATGGTTGCAGATCCATCAAACGATGATTACAGATAACAACTCCTCTCAATGGTAGCTTATCATCACAGCTTCATACACAATGGCAGCATAGCATTGCAGCTTCCTCTCAACAGCATATCATAGCAGCAACTGAACACGTTACAGAAGCTTTGCTTAAATATTCTCACAACCAGTAATTATGTGATTACAGCATGACTCAGCATTAAAGCCACATAATACAGTTACAGCTTAAAGTTACAGTATACTTATATTGCCTGTACAACATAGTTAGGCTCAAACCATATCCTAACAAAAACCATGGGAACATTAGAGTCGGTTTTCACCAACCTGTACCAATATGATATATCCAATAAAACTATTATTTGAGGAATCTACCTGCCTCGGAGTTCTGTTCGTTATTGGTTTATTACTTGGAACCCTGACATAACTAACATCACATAGTGGATTTTGTTTGGTAGGCATCTAATGCATTTTGTATATATAATATGGGAAAAAGTGAATAGTTTTGCGTAAATCTGTCTACAACTTTAGAAAGTTAATTTATATCAACCGTTGCTAATAATGGCACAACTGTACTGTCCCATTGATATGGGAGTGTGTACATTTATTTATCTATTTCCAGGTATCTGTTTTCCTGCCTTTGTTTCACCTGCGTCCCAACCTTATTTATTTTTTTTCATTGCAACGGCAATGAATTTCTCTGCCAAGATTAGAATCTGTGTTCACTATCCATTTTTGGAAACTAATAAAATAGCATGTCCTTCTAATCAAAGCTTAGACTTATGACTTAAGTGTTTAAAATGTTCCAAGGTCCATCAGTCAAGATTCCTTTCAATGAAAATCTTGTTGTTTTTCACAAGCCGCTGAGAACTTCTTTTGGGTTGTTTTGAAATCCCATGCTAATTTCCTTTGATGGTTTATGATAACAAGGGTGACCCAGGTTTACTTCATAATTATTCTGACAGAAGTGCCAAACATAACATTCTTATTTAATCATTAGTAATATTGAACTCAGAGTTTCATGTTCTTTGTTAAGTGAGTTTGAGAGGCCAATTGTATATTCTAAGGAGAGAAAAAATATTAAGTGACATTTGCAAGTATAATTTCAATTTGGCTGCAAGAACAATTGTGGGAAAAGCTTCTTGTTTAGAGAGATTAAAGCTCCGAGAAGTGAAATCAAGTTCTAAAATGCCCCCTCTGTAAACCTGCATTTTCCCCTCTTTATTTGGATACCAAAAGAATATTCCTCCTTTAAAGATTGAGATGTATTTGTAGCTGTCGGCAAGTTAACCAAGATTTCTAATAGTTGTTTTCACAGTTTTTAATATACCATTTAAAATCCCCAAAGAAATAATATGACTTTTCAAGGAATTCTCCTAAATATAAGGGAGCATTTTAACAACCACAGACAGTTCATCTGTATTTAAAATCAGCTTCTTGTGTAAAATCAATATCTCTCCAAGCATGATAGATCTGGATATTTTATGTCTCTCTTCTTCCCATCCTATGCTGGAATTTATTTATTGAATACGTTTTCAGGCCACGCAATTCATAGGGACTCTGCAGAACTTCACAGGATGACAAGAAAACAGCAATGCCAGAAGAAATATCCATAAAACAACCCCCAATGCAAGGGAATAAAACCACCTTCCAGCCTTGTAACCTTTTTCAAAAAGTACATGCTGAAACCAACCTGGAACTGGGTAATACAGGTGATCATTTACTTACAACCTTTCAGCTAGAGACAAGTTACAATAGCACTGAAAAAATGACATAGATAGATAGATAGATAGATAGATAGATAGATAGATAGATAGATAGATAGATAGAATTCTTTATTGGCCAAGTGTGATTGGACACACAAGGAATTTCTCTTTGGTGCATATGCTCTCAGTGTACATAAAAGGACAAGATACATTCGTCGAGAATGATAAGATACAACACTTAATAATAGTCATAGGGTACAAATAAGCAATCAGAAACAATATCAATATAAATCATAAGAATACAAGCAACAAAGTTACAGTCATACAGTCATAAGTGGAAGGAGATGGGAGTTGGGAATGATGAGAAGATTAATAGTAATGTAGACTTAGTAAATAGTTTGACAGTGTTGAGGGAATTATTTGTTTAGCAGAGTGTTGGCATTCAGGAAAAAACTGTTCTTGTGTCTAGTTGTTCTGGTGTGCAGTGCTCTATAGTGTCATTTTGAGGGTAGGAATTGAAACAGTTTATCTCCGGGATGTGAGGGGTCTGTAAATATTTTCATAGCTCTCTTTTTGACTCATGCAGTATACAGGTCCTCAATGGAAGGCAGGTTGGTAGTAATTGTTTTTTCTGTAGTTCTAATTATCCTCTAAATTTATAGCTGGTCCTTGAATTTACAACCATCATAGCAGCTCCATGTATGGTCACATGATCAGAATTCAAGCGCTTGGCAACCAACGTGTATTTACAATGGTGGCAACATCTCAGGATTGTATGATTGCCATTTACGATCTTTCCAGCTGGCTTCTGACCAGCATAGTCAATGGAGGAAGCTGGATTCACTTAAAAACCATAATGACTCACTTAACAACCACGATGACCTTCTGGCAAAAGAAGGTCATAAAATTGAGCACAACTCACTTAATAACTGACTTGCCTAGTAATGGAAATTCTGGGGCCCCATTGCAGTGGTGAAATCCATTTTTTTTTTACTACCGGTTCTGTGGGCGTGGCTTGGTGGGCATGGCAGGGGAAGGATACTGCAAAATCTCCATTCCCACCCCACTCTGTGGTCAGCCAGAGATGGTATTTGCCAGTTCTCTGAACTACTTAAAATTTCCACTACCGGTTCTCAAAACTGCTCAAAATTTCCGCTACTGGTTCTCCAGAACCTGTCAGAACCTGCTGGATTTCACCCCTGCCCCATTGTGGTCGTAGGTCAAGGGACTACCTTAATAATGTATATGTATAATAGAGCAATCGGTTCTGCATTCTACTTTCTAGGTCTTTAGACATCCCGTAGGAATCAAAAACAATTACTGTTTCTCATTGAAACAACCAAGTGGTAAGGCAGATATTCCTTTAAGGCAGCCGATTCTGCAACTTCTGCTTGGGATAATTTTTTTTTAAATTTTTTTTATTTTTTTTAATTTGATTTATATGCTGCCCTTCTCCGGAGACTCAGGGCGGCTTACAATGTGTTAAGCAATTTGAGGTACAATTCAAGGCAACAATTTTTATGGGCTAGTTTTAACATAATAATTATTAGTTAGCAAATCAAATTGTGAAAGTGAATACTAGAATTCCGTAAAGCAAGCAATCTTAGAGTTTTGTAACCTACTGTCAGGCATGCCTCCTTTCAGTACTCAAGAAAGAAAAAACCCGACTCCAATTTTTATAGAGAAAGGTACTTTTACTGAGCATGAACTGAATGCAACCAAAGAAAAGCAAGGTCTGAGGCAATAGGCGTGAAAATCACATATAGAAAGCATCTCCAAAACCCTCCCCCCAAAGGACCAGTCAGGATTGACCAATCCACATCCCCCAAGGTGTCATGTGGCTCCATCCTTCTGGTATGCCGGGACGGTTGACCTTGATTTGTTATCAGCATGCCTCCCAGCTGCAGAGAAAGCGCTGAGGGAACCTTTCTCCAATTCACTCCCTGTTACGAGACATCTCCACCAGCTCGCTTCCCCCCGCCCAACTACCAAGACAGCTCCCCCCTCCCCCCATTACAATGGCAGCCGTAGCAAGCAAGCAATATAGAAGCAGAGGCTGACACCTACCTTCCTTCTTTCCTTCTTTCCTTCCTCCGTCCGATATTCCACTTGATCCCCCAAGGCTTTTTGTGGCTAACAACAACAACACTATAAAGCACAAAAGATTAAAGCAGCCATCATAGGACCTCAAAGCTTTGTTGGTGTTTATTGTTCTTCTTGCCATCTTTTCTGTTTGCAAGACATTCTAATTATTCCATCTCACAACTTCTTTCCTGTCCTCATTTCCATAAACTAATATGGAGACCAAATTGCTTCCTTCTAGTGATTGTATAAATTGGTTCTCTTGTGCATTATCCTTTGCTGATGGATTAGTGATGAATTACTTATTTAGCCATGGGGGTTTACCTCCATAGTCCCTCTGCTGATGAAGTCACATGAATCGGGTTAGCTTATCACCCTTTTCATTATCCTTCACTCTTCTTTTTATTCTTATTCGACCCTGAGCGCCAAAACTACATGTCTGCCATCAAAAGGATATTAAAATGTACAGTGCCTTAGCAGTTCTCCTAAGCTACAATTTATGTGGTGGTAAATTACAGGGTTGAAAGCAACTGAGATGGAAAAGATTGTGGGACCATCAGGACATAAATTCTGCAATTGTTAATGACACATAACAGAACATGATTATAATTTTGTATAATCATGTAATTTTATTTTTTTCTTTAATTTTTTTTCTTTATCATAAGCCATTTTCTTGCTTTTCTGCTTTGTCATATTGCTTAATGCTTCTCTTTGTGCTTTGTGATTGCACCTGGAATCCATCTTACCAATTCTTGGATCTATATTTTTAAGAATAGAAGAGGGTGCAACAGTTAAAAATGGTGGACATCAAAGAATACTAGTTGGAGAATTGCAGGGAATTTAATGGAAAACTCAAATATGGTACATTATCTGTAAGAAAGCACTGAAAATAAAGCTTGGAGAGAATAAACACTAAAATAAGCAATTCAGAAGATTACAGATTGTGATATGCACTTGGAAAGAAGAGAAATACATAAAATTGAATACTACTTGATTGTATTTGTCTTTTAATGATAAAATATTGTAGAATGGATTTGCCATTGCATTTTTAAATAATTTGCTCTACAGTTCTCATTACCCATTGGCCAAATTCATTAAGGGTACTCACAGTTGTAGTTCAATATGTCTGGGGACAGCTAGGTTGGAGGATAGGGAAAATTATTATTAGCTATTCATATAATTACAAGTTTCCCAAATAACTTTCTAAGCAGATGAATAGTAAGCAAGTGATCCTAATTGAAAATATATATACACAACACCATGGTTTCAATTTATCTCCTGCCTGGAAATCTGGAGGTTTTCTATCAAGTAGAGATGACAGTGATAGAACAGTACATCAGTACATCATCTTGGCTTATCTTTCTTGGAAGACAACTTTTCATAAACTAATATGAACTTCTAAAGAGCCAAAATATGATGATAATGGAGGAATCTTCTATGATTCCAGTCACATAGGAGATTTAAATAGGAAAACAGAGTTCCATTGTTTATATATTTCACTGTTATTGTTGTTGTTTCTGCTTTAAAGAAATACATGCAAAATAAAGGAAGCAACTGGCAAGAATGAGAGAAGGAACAAAAGAAATCAAGATGCTTGTTAAAATATTTGTGTGGGGAACCTTTTCGACTGTGGCATGGTAGCCAGGGTACATAGACTAAGGCACAGGTGTCAAACTCGTGGCATCATGTTGCTGTCATATGACTATCATGACATTCTCCTTCACGGAGCTGGGGTGTGTGTGGACGGTATGTGACACATCTGGCCTGCAGGCTACCAGTTTGTCACTCCTGGGCTAGGCTAAACAGAAACTATCTTCTCACTTTTTCAGATTCGTGGATGGTTTCAGCAGTGGGAAGTTGCTGTTTTTATTGTTGTTGTTGTTGTTATTATTTATTTTATTCATTAAACATGAAACTCAGTCAACTGAACATTCAAAAATGCACCACAAATACCATTGGCTAGTCCTAATGGTTGATACGGGTTGCTGCCAGTGTCATAGCTATCAACCAAGTACCGTCTTAAGATGTACAATGTTCCAAGAAGCGCAGTTTTTTGCAGTTCCGCTGGTGTTATTGCAGGAAGCTGCAATTTGTTGATGTATCTTATAAAATTCTTGGATATGGTACCAAGTGCCCTGATGACAATGGGTATCACTGTTACACTGTTTTGTTGTTGTTGTTATTATTATTATTTACTTTATTCATTCATGAAACTCAGTTAACTGAACATTCAAAAATGCATCACAAATACCATTGACTACTACTATTACTACTGCTACTACTACTACTACTACTACTACTAATTATTATTGTTGTTGTTGTTGTTGTTGTTGTTGTTGTTGTTGTTGTTGTTAATCTTTGGTGAGATTCACAGCCTTTGAGGCTGGTTAATAGCTCAGCAGCTCGAGTCCTAACCAAGGTCCTAGGAACTGTTAAGGTATCGTCGGAGGATGTAAGCTGTTCCGAGTAGGGTGGTTTTTTGTAGAGTCAAAATGTTCAAGTCCGGTAAATTTAGAATTTCTAAATAGCGGGGTAGCCCTTTGGGTATTGCTCCAAAGGCTCCAATTACAATCGGGACAACACACGATTTCTTTTTCCACAGTCACTCAACTTCAATTTCAAAGTCCCGGTACTTTGTGATTTTTTTCATGCTGCTTATCTTCAATCCGTGCATCACCAGGTATTGCAATGTCAATGAACCATACTTTTTTCTTTTCAACTATTGTTATGTCAGGTGTGTTGTGGACCAAGTGCCTGTCAGTCTGAATCCTAAAGTCCCACAAGATCTTGAGTTTCTCATTCTCTAAAACTTTCTCAACCTGATGTTCCCAGTGGTTTTTGCTGTACTCAAATCCAAACTTCTGGCACAATTTCCAGTGAATGATCTTAGCAACACGGTCATGGCATTGTAGGTAGTCAGTTTGTGAAATTTTGCTGCAGCCACTGATCAGGTGGTCGACTGTCTCATCTTTCTCATTGCAGAGGCGGCATTTGCTGTTGGTTGTTGTTGTTGTTGTTGTTGTTGTTGTTGTTGTTGTTATTATTATTATTATTATTATTATTATTATTATTATTATTATTATTATTATTATTATTATTATGGATTTGATGCTTCCCTCTATCCAGTACTATTATTTTCTCTCTCTTTTGTATTCAAGGGATTCATATTCATATTATTTTATGCTTGATGATCCTCTAATATTCATCCACCACCTAAAACAGTCAATTAGATCTACTGTAAGTCTACCCTAATTTTATATACTTCCTAAATCTCAGCTCTCACAATGATTGATCTTTCTCCTTAAGGTAGAGGCCACCTCTTCTTCTTCTCACAGAATACTATAC
Organism: Pantherophis guttatus; assembly: GCF_059756535.1. NCBI lineage: Eukaryota > Metazoa > Chordata > Lepidosauria > Squamata > Colubridae > Pantherophis > Pantherophis guttatus. The sequence continues at coordinate 195,428,289 of NC_142065.1, read as the reverse complement.
CATGATATCTTGGTAGAAAGTCCTGTACATTGAAAGAAGATTGCAGGAACTGGATATATCTAATGTAGTGAAAAGAAGGACCAAGGGTGACATGATAGCAGTCTTCCAATACTTGAAGGGCTGCCACAAGGAAAAGGGGGCCAACTTATTTACCAAAATACCTAAATACCTACAATGAACAATGGATGGAAACTAATCAAGGAGAGAAGCAACCTAGAACTAAGTGAGAACATAACGTAACAGTGAAAACAATCAATCAGTGAAACAAACTGCCTTCAGAAGTTGTAGGTTCCCCATCACTGGAGGCTTTTAAGAAGAGACTAGACAACCATTTGTTAGAAATAGTATAAGTCTCCTGTGTGAGCAGACAGTTGGACTAGATGATCTTCTAAATCTGTTACTGTTACTCTTAGCCCTGAACCTCCCACAACACTGGTGAGACCTGTAGTTAATCTAAGGACAAAATGGTTTAATTCTAATGCTGTCCTTGGAAGGAAACAGATTTCCTTCCTGAAAAAAGTCACATTTAGAAAGTATGAGATGGCCTTTTGGATAAGGGAATTGTTGAAAGACAACTTGATTTCAGCCCAGCTAACTACTTAGCCCCACAGATACAATTCCGACCTTTCTTAGGTTGGTATTGTACTAGGGCAGCTGTTCAGACAGAATAAATTGAAAGTGTGGGAATTGGGATTCTAGAAAGAAGCAATAGATGGGTAAAACAAACAGGGATATTATAAAATATTGCTAAAACCACAAGAGATTGACTTCATATTAAAGTTGGTTTTTCTCTCATCCATCAATTTCAATCTTTGTCTTTTTCAGTTTCTTTCCCGTTTGCTTTTGGACCTGTTGTCAAAATTAATTGTTTTTATGAAAAACGTTGACCTTTTCATTGAAACAAGCGAAACAAGTCATACAATCTTATCAATCTGCTTGAAATAACTTGTGGGCATTGACTAAAAAAAGCTCACATAGCTTAAAGAAAGTACGTACTTCCTGAAATAAAATTCATTTGTATTTCATTTCATAAAATTCATTTTAAGAGCTATGGTGGCGCAGTGGTTAGAGTGCAGTGCTGCAGGCTACTTCTGCCAGCTGCCGGCTGCCTGCAATTTGGCAGTTCAAATCTCACCAGGCTCAAGGTTGACTCAGCCTTCTATCCATCCGAGGTGGGTAAAATGAGAACCCAGATTGTTGGGGGCAATAGGCTGACTCTGTTAAATTGCTTAGAGAGGGCTGTAAACAGTGGTGGTATTTAGCCGGTTCTATCCGGTTCGGACAAACTGGTAGCGGCGGCTGTGGGAGGCTCCACCCACCCCACTCGGACATCATCATGTCCCGTTTTTGATGCTGTGTGCATGTGCAGAAGGCTCTGCGCATGCACGGAGATGTGCGCTCATATTTGCGAACCAGTAGCAAAGGTAAGTGAATACCACCCCTGGCTGTAAAGCATTGTAAAGTGGTATATAAGTCTAAGTGCTATTGCTATTGTAGAGCAAAACCCAAATTAAGTTCCTGAATGGTGAGCTATGCTGTCCCCCATGCAAAGTTCACATGTATTTCCTTTCTCCTTTCCTTTCCTTTCCTTTCCTTTCCTTTCCTTTCCTTTCCTTTCCTTTCCTTTCCTTTCCTTTCCTTTCCTTTCTTTCCCTTCCCTTCTTTCCCTTCCCTTCCCTTCCCTTCCCTTCCCTTCCCTTCCCCTCCCCTTTCCTTTCCTTTCCTTTCCTTTCCTTTCCTTTCCCTTTCCCTTTCTCTTTCCCTTTCCCTTTCCCTTTCCCTTTCCCTTCTGAAAGTAACTTATTTTCCCTTAAAGCAAGTAAAAAAAAAGAATGCAAGAAAATTCATGGGAAAAGATTAGCACTATATTATTCTCAACAATCTGTTTTTGGTGTTGTTGCTTGGTCTTCATTTATAGCTCAAAGAGTAAGTGGTCTGCTGATATACTTGGAAGGATCAAATTTTAGTTCATGGGGGGGTGGTTTCTTACCTAAAAGACTTAATGCAGGGATCAAAATAAGATAACTAAGAATAGACTAGACAACATCCTTTCTCTCTAGGATATTTCACCCCTTCCTTTCTTAATGTTTTGTTTAGTTTTTACTTGTATCAAAGGTTTATAGAGATACTACTTATGAATATCCACATTTGACCCCACTTTGAAATAGTACAAGAAAGTAGTGCTCGTTATTTTTGTTTAGCTCGCTGCAAATATTGTGGGCTCACTAAAACAATATTTCTCAAATATTTTGCTCGCTTTATATAAAAAAGATGAATCACCTGACAGCTGTTGTGAATTTTAGCAGATTAAAAGAATGTTTGTTTACATATTTATTGGACTTATATCTTGTCTTTCAGACAGGACCCAGGAGAGTACAAACTGCTCCCTTTTTCTAGTCTCACCTGGATCAAGAACCCTGTGAGATTGGTTGGGTTAACAAAGAATGTTGGGTCCAGAGTTACTGGGGGAGATTTTGCAGCTAAGCAAAGATTAGAACTATACTCTCCCTGTTGACAGTTTAATACCTTAACCATTACATCACACCACCTCTCTTTTCTTAAGAGTTTTGCAAGTCAAATGGAGACATAATTCATATGTGAATACCTATAGTGCTAACTTGCATATGCAACAATTTTGTGAAGTGATGTGTAGCTTTTGCCATCTTCAGCCCTGGCTCATGCTTAGCATCCATCTTACTTCAGCAATCCATCATTTTCCATTAAGTTGTGGCACACTTGAACGGAGCTGATCTGCAGACCATTGCAGAGAATTGATTAGAAGAAAGTTGAACATAGCAAGAATATGGAGTGTGCTTTGAAATGGGGGAAGTGGTTAGCAATGCACCTACATAAACACATTATTTTGCCCATCGAAAAGCAATTTACAATTAATGCAAAAGCCAAGAGTAGAACACAGAACCAAAATAGGTCAACGACAGAGTCAAATCAGAATAAAAACAGTGCATTAAAAAGACCAACATTGAGAAAAATGAATGATTGTGGAAGGCCATCTTAAAAAGATGTCAGAATAACAGAGTTGGAAGGGACCTTGGAGGTCTTCTAGTCAACTCCTTGCTCGAGCAGGAAACCTTATACCATTTCAGACAAGTGGTTGTCCAATCTCTTCTTTAAAACCTCCAGTGTTGGAGCACCTACAATTTCTGGAGGCTTAATTCTTCATCGTTCTGTCAGGAAATTTCTCCTTAGTTCTAGGTTGCTTCTCTCCTTGATTAGTTTCCATCCATTGCTTCTTGTCCTGTCTTCAGGTGCTCTGGAAAATAGGTTGAACTCCTCTTCTTAGATACACCTTTAAAGATTCCTGTAAGTAATTAATACTGGAGTTTGTTTCAATCATCCCACATGGTAGATATCAGCACAAAAAAGCTTGTTCTTTAGAGGTGGTTAGTCTTTTGAATTACCCCCTTGTTACTCTCGTTGCAGGACACCATCTTCTAATGAGGGAGGGTGGCCTGTCAGGCCTGGAAGCCATCTTTTGCATTGGACCTTCAGGCCTGCCACATTTACTGCTGTGGGAAACTGGGAAGGGGGAATGTATGGAGCAGGGGTGATACATAGTCATAATAACATTCCTTTCTCAGAGAGTCAAGGACATCTTGCCTTGCACCTGGAGGGGTGTGGCTGAGAGGCATCTCCAGTTCGGACAGTGCTTTGATTGGACCATGTGATGAATTTGTGGGTCTCCTCTTGTAATTCTCTACCAACTGTGGAGGACCAACAGCACTTCCTCTGAAAAATGCAGATAGTCATTAACTTACAAATATTAGTTTGGAGACAATTTGAAGTTAAAATGGCATTGAAAAAAGTGATCTATGATAGGTTTTCACACTTGCAACCATTGCAGACTTTTCACTGTCATGTGATAAAAATTCAGATGCTTGGCAACAAGCACATTTTTACGATGGTTGCAGCATCCCAACCACCATCCCATGTAATCACCATTTGCAACCTTTCCAGCCAACATTTGATAAGTGAAGCCTATCAGAGAAGCCAAATATGCTTAAGGACTGCAGTGATTCATTTAACAGTGGCAAAAAAAAGGTCATTAAATTGGGTGTGACTCACTTAGTTTCCTTGCTTAGCAATGAGAATTTTGGACCCAGTTGTTATTCAGTACCATGTAACAGATGTTTAGGATGGCTGATATAACTGAAAGATAAGAGTACTTATGGTACTCTTCAATAGTTAGTCATCAGTTTTATCTGCTAAATCTTCATGGATTTCTGTAGCAATATCTATCGTTAAAAGCCGAGATGACCAAATATGCCCTTCTAAATTCTTTGCAATTCTCATTCAGTGATCCTCTGTGACATACCAGTAACAAAAGATGAATAATACCTAGTGAGCTTCCAGGTAATCAGAATTAACTAATCTAGAAAAGACAATGAAACCTAACACGGTATCTTGATTGACTTCTTTAGAGATTTTCCTTCCAAGGGTTCAGCAAGAGAAGGATCTTTAATCTTATAATATAAGCTGAAACAAACCAAAACAACCTTAAATCCATAAATATGTGGTACATTGGGCCATTTTATATCCATGGTAACGAAATAAAACATGAACCCTTTCTCCCTGGGTGCCAAAACACTTCTCTCTCAGAAATAGTGTTATTATTTGCCTAAATCCTATTGCTCGGCCATGACATCTTGGCTAGAGCGACTGAGAAGGGAGACATAAACAGATGCATTTCCTAGATCAAACTGTTACAGAGGGACCATTCCCTCCCTCACAGCAGATGACTCTTCTTTCTTAGCCAGAATTGTAAATGGAAGAGAAAAGAGAGGATTTGCTAGCTATTGATTCCTTCATTGGCACCAAGATATATCCTGTGTGATGTCGGGCTACTAGATTTGGAAATCAAGCATGTGTTGATCAAATCTTCCTCTAGAGAATCACTTGGCTCCAATATCCACCCAGCACAATTTCCAAACAGACATCCTCTAGATTATATACTATGTCATCTACATTTCGACCTATGCTTAGTTCATAACCAAAACGTTCTACCTGTAAATGAATTCTTTAATTTCAACCATAATAATACAAGGGCCATCAATAGATTTAAATTCAATGTAATTCGCTCTAATCTTAATTGTAGGAAATATGACTTTTGCAATAGAGTAGTAAATGTCTGGGAACAATCTATCTGATCCTGTTGTTAGTCTCTCTAATCCCCATACCTTTTGCCATAAACTGTCTACCGTGGACCTATCATGTTTCTTAAGAGGTCCCTAAGGGGGCGTGCATAACACTTGTCCTACTGTTCCCAATTATATGTAATCATTCTATGTATTTATGGCTATGTTTTGCCGAATTATATCCTTTTTTTGTGTGCCAAATTTTTTTCATGTTTCCATGTCTGTGTCTACTTTGTTACTTGTTTTCTTATTTGTTGACAAATAAATAATAATATACAACGTATTGAATTCTGCCTTCCAGCCAAACAAAGTCATCTAGCCACAAGCATTGGGCCCCAATACAGTGGCTGAGTTAATATATTGCCCCAAGTTATAATACAGAGTGGGGGTGGTTTTGTCTTAGCATGTTGTTTAAATTTAGATATTATGGCTAACAAACCATGATTTAGAATTCAGCATATTTAGTGACTCCAATCTATAGTAGTTTTCAACAACCTGTGGTTTTTGTAGCCTGAGGTCCAAACAATGCTGCAGCACTGAAGTTGGATATGGAAATTTCATGATGCTCCTTCAAAATTCTGCACCAAATAGGTCTCCAAAATTGGGATACAGATTTCAGTTTAAAATGTACTGTATGGATAGGGTTTAAATTGGACAGCAATGTGTATAAAGGAAGGTCAGTGTTTAAAAAGGACATAAAGTAATGTATCGTATCAGGATAAAAATGACTTGTAAAAAGTCTGCAGACGACTGTACATATTAATGCACATAATGGGAAAAAATATGGAATGAATTTCTGGTCATACAATAAGAATGGAACATAGATTGGAAGCTCCAGCTATTCCTATCCTACATTTTCTGAGGTCTTTGGCAGAAGTGCTGGGACCTCATCTTATCTAACAAAGAAACACAAATATTTTTTTTCCCAGATGTCATTTATATCTATTGTTGTCATCACTGCTTCCATTTATGGAAACAGTTTGTTTAGCTCTGTGTAGGTGTATTTCAAATTTAGCTGATGTGAAATTTAACCTCGCAAACAAGTTGCCAAATTGAGATCTTGTGATGCTTTTTCTGATCAAGTAGGAGGCAGATGCTCTGGAGCTGCATTCTATGAAGATGGGAGGAAATTTGATGATAAATAGCTATTCCAAAAAGTAGTGTTTTTCAGATTTTCATGGGTCAAAAGAAAAAGCATAGTGTATATCCCTTGGTAATCTCATTAAGGATAATTTCATTTGGAGAAGATTGTTGGCTTTTCTGACCATTTTGGGATTAGATCAGGGCCGGATTTTCCTATAGGCTAACTAGGCTTCAGCCTAGGGCCTCAAGATCAAGAGGGGGCCTCAAGATCAAGAGGGGCCTACATTCAAATTGTTAGCAAAATTAAAATTACACTTTCACTATAGGTGAAAGGGCCTCATAAGTGGAATAGCCTAGGGCCTCTTTTCATCTAAATCCGGCCCTGGATTAGATAGATATTAGATATGAGGTGGACCAGTTGCTTTTGTGGTGTGGAGACAATAACTTGGTCTTTAACACCAATAAGACCAAGGCGCTTATAGTGGACTACAGAAGGAATAGATCAGACATTCAGCTCCTGGTTATCAATGGAGACCAAGTGGAGCAAGTGTCCAGTTTTAAATTTTTGGGTGTTATCATAAAAGAGGACCTGGCCTGGGATGCTCACATTGCAGCATTGGTCAAAAGGGGCCCAGGAGAGATTATATTACCTGAAACTTTTCATGAAACAACAACTGAATGAAAAATTGCCAGTGACCTTATACTACAGGGAGGTTTCAGCAGGTTCTGACCAGTTCTGGAGTACCGGTAGCAAAAAATTTGAGTAGTTGGGGGAACCGGTAACAAAAATTCTGACTGGCCCCGCCCCCATCTATACTCTGCCTCCCAAGTCCCAGCTGATTGGGAGGAAATGGGGATTTTGCAGTAACCTTCCCCTGGATTGGGAACGGAATGGAGATTTTACAGTATCCTTCCCCTGGAGTGGGATGGGAATGGAGATTTTACAGTATCCTTATCCTGCCACACCCACCAAGCCATGCCCACCAAGCCACGCCCACAGAACCAGTAATAAAAAAATTTGAAACCCACCACTGCCTTCTACCGCTGCACTATATAGAGTATTTTAACTTACTGCACCTGTGAATGGTTTGCCAATTGCACAGTGGCAGATAGGATAGCACTCCAGAGGGTTAACATCATTGCCCAGGGGATCATTAGTTACCCGCTCACCTCCTTGGAAGAGCTTTATAGCTCCCACTGTCTTAAGAAAGTTCAAAACATTCTTAAAGATCCATCTCATCCTGGGCGCCCCTTTTTTGAACTATTACCATCTGGCAGACGGTACAGGTCAATAAAAACAAGGACAAATAGGCTGAAAAACAGCTTCTATCCCAGAGCAGTAACTATATTGAATTCTACTCTATAATGTAATACTAATGCAGTATCAGGGGATTTTAATTCAGTTGTGTAGAATGTGAAGGATGTTGTGTTTTTGTTTTATTTTTATAGTTTTCTTATGTATGATGTACACTGATGGCAAGATGGCATTTAATTTCATTGTATGAGGTGCAATGACAATAAAGTAAACTAAACTAAATATATACACATACAAACAGGTAGCTGAGGCCTTTTAATGTCCCCTAAACATAGAATATAGCCAGCAGTGGCTTCCGCATACGCTTACCACTAGTTTGCTGTGCGTGCATGCTTGCTTTGTGCATGTGTCTTCCACGCATGCGCTTTGCTCTCATCCATGCCCTTGTGTCTAAATAGGACGGCATTATGTCCCTGCAGTTGCCGCTACCAGTTCACCTGAATCTGCATGAACCGGCTGAATACCACCTCTGAATATAGCCTTCTATTCTTCTCAGAACCCTGTTACACCTGGGTATACTGTGTAAACACATATAATGACAATAAAGTTATCATCATCATCATCATCATCATCATCATCATCATCATCATCATCAAAGATGGTAACTGAACATCCCATAATAATTTTTGAACTTTGCAGAATCATAATTTACTTTTCAGTTTCAGATTAGACAGTGGTTCATCACCTTTAAAATATGGTTAAGAAGGTACTCATATTTCAAATTAGAACTGGAAAACAAATCAGTGTGCCACACAATGGAAATCTGTAATCTTCCTACGGAGATCTAGGCAAATTGGTCCATCGTTGCCATTAAGATTTCTCCTGTGCAAATTCTTGATCTAGAAGGAAGCCTTTATTGTTGTTAATCAACAGTCTGTACAATTTTTTTTTTTTTTTTTTTGCTAAGGAAACAATTTATTGGGCGTTTTATATAACGGTAATAACTCAATTCTCTTTTGCATGCTACATTTTTGTATGCTTATTTATGCCTAGGTGGGACCTGCACATTTCCATGCACGGAAACTGACATTTAAAGTGAGTTTTTCCCATACTATTTTCATAAAAGATTTGACATTTTTGATAGGGATTAGCACACGTTCCTGTTTTATTTATCATTCCTGTGATTCATCTTGCCCTTAGTTTGCTATTTTCCCAGCTCCAGGTTTGGGAGCCAAATGTGATCTTATGAACAGTATTCATATTTTATGGTGTTTCCCAATTTTTCAGTTGTATATTAAAAGAAAAAAAAATAGTAAGATGAGCAACAAATTGTAAGGTAACATGTTGCAAAGCCGTGTGTCATTTTATGTCTAAAATCTGTGTCCCACCAGGAAAAGAAAATATATATTATACATTATACTATATATATAAAGTACTCCTGCAATTTATTTTGAACCCCCCACCGAAAATGGAATTAACCCTCCTTCCTTCCTTCCTTCCTTCCTTCCTTCCTTCCTTCCTTCCTTCCTTCCTTCCTTCCTTCCTTCCTTCATTCCTCCCTCCCTCCCTCCCTCCCTCCCCTCCCCTCCCTGAAACTGATAGGAGGGTACCTATAATATTTTACCTACAATGTGTGTTTCCTCTGATTTTATTACTTGTGTTTATATATGTTGACTAGTTTATTACATTTATTTTGATATACTGTGCATTTTATTTGAATTTGGCATATGAGTGTATACAGTGGTGGGTTTCAAAATTTTTACTACTGGTTCTGTGGGTGTGGCTCAGTGGGTGTGGTATGGCTTGGTGGGCGTGGCTTGGTACGCGTAGCTTGGGAAGGATAATGTAAAATCTCCATTCCCTCCCCAATCCTGGCTTGGGAAGGATACTGCAAAATCCCCATTTCTTCCCGTTCAGCTGGGATTCGGGAGGCAGAAAATAGATGGGGGTGGGGCCCGTCAGAATTTTTACTACCAGTTCTCCAAACTACTCAAAATTTCCACGACCGGTTCTCCAGAACTGGTCAGAACCTGCTGAAACCCACCTCTGGGTGTATATCTAGAAATGTCCATGTCGTTTCTATCTTTGCACATGAAGTATATATTTCAAGAATGTGATATGTTTGTGTCTTTATGGAATCTATAGCTGACATACACCTACCACATATGTTTTTTCTTGGTCCATGTCAGCATTTCTCTGAGCACCAACAGTTTCTTATCTATAAAATCTGAGTTCAGTATGATTCTGTTCCAGCTAGTGATTGACCCATTAGCAACCTATTTGAAGCAAAACATCTAAATAGGCTACAATAGAATCCACAGCAATCACTTTAATTTGTATTCTAGTTGCGATAAACAGTTATAGCTATTTAGCTTGAAGCTAAAATCGTGTAGCTTCTTCTGTATCTTAACAGCCGCTCTGAAGACCTGAAGAACAGAGCTGGGATTGCAGAAGAGAGAAGACTTGATGAAAATATATTCTCCCTATAGAATCTTTTGCTGGGTATCTCTTTTGCCCATGAGCAGAAAGGTTTTTTTTAAAAAAATGTATTCATGGAGACCTAATTAGTAATCTGTGTAACATAGTGATCCACTATATCATTTGATGTGTGAAGGTGCTATTCATCTCCTACCATTCAGTTTCAATCTACTCTGATAGAAAATGGGGATTATTCTTTAGAATAAACATGAACTTCACATTCTTTGGTCAAGGATCATTATTTCTTGTTTATTTATTGGGTAGTGTCTGGGTTTTTTGCACTCCCATAATGCAAATGATATTCATTTATCACTTGGCAGTGCTCAAATAACCTTCTGCAATATACTTATAAGGCACATTGATTTACTATTTCATTATGTTGGTTGCAACTGCGAATATATTGGTTGGCTGGAAAGGAAATCATTCTGGGTTATCTTTACCAAATCCGTAGGAGATTGGGGCTATTAATTATCATATTGCAATTGCACAGGGAGTGGTTGAGGAATATATAATTTAATTGAAGGAATAGAAGAAAAATAAATAACATGCAGGCCAGTAAACCATTCTAATTAGAAACTGTATTAGTCCGCCAAGAGAAGAAAATCAGTTGAACAACTTTCCATATTGCATTGTTTATTATTTATAATCGACTGTTGGAACATCTTGTTTCTGTGCTCTGCTACTGTAGGAAAAGAGCAGGCAAACATTGGGGGTAGAGTTATGTTGTTATGTTATGTTATGTTAATTTTATTTATATACCGCCCTTCTCCCGAAGGACTCGGGGCGGTGCACAGCCAATTTAAAAACATAAATATACAGACATCATCATTAAAAGTAATTAAAATCAATTAAACAGTTTCGGCCAAAATTTAAAACCTCAAGTTAGAACTCCAATTTAAAAACCACTTAAATAGACAGCCCCGCCTATTGAAACAGGGTCTTGAGGGCACAGCGAAAAACCCAGAGGTCAGAGATTGTACGTATTTCTGGGGGCAGTTCGTTCCAAAGGGCAGGAGCTCCCACTGAGAAGGCTCTCCTCCTGGGTGTCACCAGCTGGCATAATTTGGCCTACGGCACCCTGAGTGGTCCCTCTCTGTGGGAGCGAACTGGTCGGTGGGAGGCTATTGGTGGCAGAAGGCGGTCTTGTAAATACCCTGGTCCTATGCCATGGAGTGCTTTAAAGGTTGTAACCAATACCTTGAATTGTACCCGGAAGACCACTGGGAGCCAGTGCAGCTCGCGCAGGAGGGGTGTTACATGGGCGCAATGAGTTGGACCAGTTGGAGCCTCCGAGTGCTTTTCAAGGGGAGCCACATGTAGAGAGCATTACAGTAGTCCAGCCGGGAGGTGACAAGGGTGTGAGTGACCGTGCGTAGGGCAGCCCGGTCTAGAAAGGGACGCAACTGGTGGATCAGGCGAACCTGATAGAAAGCTCCCCCGTCATATGCTCTTCTAAAGACAGCCGTGCATCCAGGAGGACACCCAGATTGCGAGCCCTCTCTGTGGGGGGCAAAGATTCACCCCCAATAATCAGCGATGGCACCAGCTGACTATACTGGGACGCCAGAAGCCACAGCCACTTGGTCTTGGAAGGGTTGAATCTGAGCCTGTTTCTCCCCATCCAGACCCGCACGGCCTCCAGGCAGCGGGACATCACATCAAGGGCATCATTGGGGTGGTCTGGGGTGGAGATGTACAACTGAGTGTCATCAGCATACTGGTGGACTCTCACCCCAAAACCACGGATGATCTCACCCAGCGGCTTCACATAAATGTTGAACAGAAGGGGCAAGAGGACCGACCCCTGCAGCACCCCCCAAGCAAGGCACCTCGAGGTCGACCTCTGCCCCCCTGCCAACACAAACTGTGAACAGTCGGAGAGGAAGGAGGAGAACCACCGTAACACGGTGCCTCCTATTCCTAACCCCCTCAACCACTGCAGCATGATACCATGGTCGATGGTATCAAAAGCCGCTGAGGGATCTAATAGGACCAGGATAGAGGAGCAACCCCTGTCCCGAGCCCTCCAGAGATCATCAACCAACGGTTAAGCATGCCATCAGTTTAGAGTTCTTACATTGCTACAAACAATCCAAATCCAGCCCCCCTCTTGAATTCCTTTGACCCTTATCTAGTGCCAATTTAGTGCTGACTAAATAAATATATCTTCTGTGCTGCAAGAAAGATTGAATGGAAAGTAATCCAGGAGAGAAACAACCTAGAACAGTGATGGTTAATCTTTTAGACACCGAGTGCCCAAAATGTGCGGGTGCATGCTGAAAATGAAAGATGCAGGTGAACGTGCGGACATGCGTGAATGCATGTATGTGCTGGCACAGGTGCAGCAGGGACCCATAGACCAGCTGGCCAGCGGGAGGCAGAGCATCCCAACACCGGCAGCGCGGCAAGAGGTAAGATCTTTTTCTTTCATGAGCTTCTGTTTCGTCATTTGCAGGGAAACAGAAGCTCATGAAAGAAACGCCACAGAGAACTGACCTGGGACGACGGCGCGCGTGCCAGCAGAGAGGGCTCTGCGTGCCACCTCTGGCATGCGTGCCATATGTTCATCATCACAGACCTAGAACTAAGGAGAAATTTCGTGACGGTGAGAACAATTAATCATGGAATGACTTGCCTCCAGAAGTTGTGGGTGCTCCAACACTGGAGGTTTTTAAGAAGAGATTGGACAATCATTTGTCTGAAATAGTACAGGGTTTCCTGCCTGAGCAGGGGTTTGAACTAGAAGACCTCCAAAGTCCCTTCCAACTCTGTTATTATGTTATTCTGCCTAACAACAACTGTTTTTTTATTACATTTGGGCAGGGGTGAAATGCTCCTGGTTCAGACCGGATTGCCCAATCCGGTAGCAATCATGGCGGGTGGTTTGGAGAACTGGTAGCAAAAATCCCTGGCTCCCCCATGCCCAGCTGAGCTGCGCAATCATCAGAGGCTTTTTTTTTTATTTTTAAAAGCATTTTTTCTACAACCTCTTCGGCCGAAAAAATGCTTTTAAAAGTAAAAAAAAAAGCCTCTGATGATCATGCGGCTCAGCTGGGATCATCAGAGGCTTTTAAAAGCATTTTTTCTACAACCTCTTCGGACAAAGAGGTTGTAGAAAAAAATGTTTTTAGAAGAAAAAAAAGCCTCTGCCGATCAGACAACTCAGCTGGGATCGTCAGAGGCTTAAAAAAATAGAAAAAGCCTCTGCTGATCAGGCAAGTCAGCTGGGATCGTCAGAGACTTTTTAAAGCATTTTTTTACAACCTCGTTGGCTGAAGAGGTTGTAAAAAAAGGTTTAAAACCATTTTAAAATGGTTTTAAAAGTAAAAAAAAAAAGTTGGCCATGCCCACTCAGTCATATTACCCCACCACCACCAAGCCACGCCCACAGAACTGGTAGTAACAAATTTTACATTTCACCACTGCATTTGGGGAAATATACTTTCAATATATGGTTCCCCACAATGGAACCAAATTGCCCAAGCCTTTCCTACAATGAAGCATGTATTCTACAACTAAAAGCTATTGTCCTCTGACCTTCATTACAATTATATGCAAACAATGATGTTAAATATTTCTTGAATACTTTTTATCTGTATTTGACATGGAATGATGTTTGATTTCAGTGTTTTATAATGAATGCATAACTTATTTTTGTAATAATAATTGTAACCTCTTTAAGCCAAAAGGAACCTTTGATTTAATTGATTATGTGTTATCAAGTGATTTTCATCTTTTCATCTCCTAACAAGATAGATTTTTTTTAAAATGACAATCTATCCCTAATTTTTTCTTTCAGAAGTCAGTGCATTCATTGCTACTATTGAGTTTGTTCACCTTGCTGCTCCTTGTCATTCTCTTTTCTTCACCTTTCCTAGTATTTGAGTCTTATCCAAAGAGCTAGATCTTTGTATTCTGTGTCTGAAGGAGGATAATTTGAGCCTGGGCATTTGTGTTTCAAGTGAGAACTCTAGAATGACTTGTTTGATGATCCATCCGTTTGTTTTCTTATTTATTTATCACATTTCTATGCCGCCCAACTCCCAAGGGACTCTTCTTGATCCTTCGTAGTATTTTTAAGAGTCTTCTCCGAAACTAACATTTAAAAGTGCCAATGCTCTTCCTATCTTGCTTCTTAAATGTTCAATTTCCATGGAGTGTTACTGATTATTTATTTATTTATTACACTTGCATGCCACCATCTCTCTATTATGCCGCATAATACCATGGCTTGCACAGTTCTGATCTTTGTAGGTATATACACATCACTGCCAGTGGTGGGTTTCAAATTTTTTTTACTACCGGTTCTGTGGACGTGGCTTGGTGGGCATGGCATGGCTTGGTAGGCGTGGCTTGGTGGGCGTGGCAGGGGAAGGATACTGTAAAATCCCCATTTCTTCTCGATCAGCTGGGACTTGGGAGGCAGAGAATAGATGGGGGCAGGGCCAGTCAGAATTTTTACTACCGGTTCTCCGAACTACTCAAAATTTCTGCTATCGGTTCTCCAGAACTGGTCAGAACCTGCTGAAACCCATCTCTGATCACTGCATGTGAATATCTTTTTCAAGATCTAAAATGGCTGCTCTATCAAATGCTAGTGTGAGGGGTACTTTTTGACTGCTTGTTCCTTTACTGTTGATGGTTGATCCTAAAAGGCAGAATGTATTCACCATTTCAGTAACTTCATTGCCAATTCTAAAGCTGGTTGTTTTATGTGGTTTCATTAGCTTGGGTGTTTTGTTTTGTTTTTTAAAATAAATTTAATTTTATTCCCATTTTTTAAATTTAATTTTCTTCCTATTTTTTCAGTGTGTATTTTCAATTTTAGTATTAATGCTTACTGATGTTTTTTCATTTTTTGGCTATGTGGCTGGTATTGTCATCATAGAGTACTTTGTAGTTGTTTCTTCTTCCATTTTTAAAACTACACTCATCCTTTTTCAATATGGCTGCCCTTAAAGGTAAAGATAAAGGTTCCCCTCGCACATATGTGGAGGGGAGGTGCTCATCTCCATTTCTAAGCCAAGGAGCCAGCGCTCTCCGAAGACGTCTCCGTGGTCATGTGGCCGGCATGACTAAATGCCAAAGGCAGACAGAACGCTGTTACCTTCCCACCAAAGGTGGTCCCTATTTTTCTACTTGCATTTTTTACGTGCTTTCGAACTGCTAGGTTGGCAGAAGCTGGGATGAGTAACGGGAGCTCACCCCGTTATGCGGCGCTAGGGATTTGAACCACTGAACTGCCAACCTTCTGATCGACAAGCTCAGCGTCTTAGGCACTGAGCCACCACATCCCTAATATGCTGCCCTTAATATGGCATATATTGAAAAATACGGGGATAATATACAGCCTTGTGGCTCTCCTTTGCCAACCTGTAGCCAGTCTGTTTTGCCATGTTTTGCCTGAACTGGGGCTTCCTGACTTGTATACAAGTTTCTCATGAAGACAATGAGATATTTTGGGGTTTTCATTTTTCTGAGCACTTTCCACAGCTTTTTTATAATTAACAAAGCGCACAACAACTTGCTAATTTCATATTTGCAAAATTGAGTTCAGCTTTGTGAGGTAGATTAGTAAGATGATCTAATAACTGTATTTTATGGTAAGGTCACCTTAACAGAATCTTGCATGTCTGGAATTAACATTTCTCTCGCATCACCTTCACCATCCAAGAAAATAGGGAGGATTTCTTCTGAAGTTCTTGCCCTACAGACTTTCCTACTGCTGACTAAGTTGTCTTTTATCTGACTGTTCCCTTGGCTGTAACTTTTTGCCCTGACTGTTAAGGTCATTCCCACATACAATTACACAGAATTTATATACTTTGCTTTCAGGCACAATACAGCATACACAAGGGTTTCTTATTTTGTTTTTTTAGCAACAGAACTGATGGCAGACTGAAATAGAAGTAAATAGCCCAAAGTCACCTAGTGAGTAGGGACTTGAACCCACTCTTCTCAGTCCTTAATCTCTACATCTTGCTCCATGATACAGTACAGTTTTTCATACTAAATATTCAAAAGTGAAGGCCTTCCTACTATCTTCCAATCTCTTTTATTACCTGCAAAAAATAAATGTGAAAGGAACATAAAACATATGATTTTTTTTTGAATTTTTTATGAGCAGTGTTATCAATAATCAGTTCTGGAAGAGGTTTTCTGAGAATATTGCTAACTTAGATTAGATTAGATTAGATTAGATTTATTAAATTTGTATACCGCCATTCTCCCGAAGGACTCAGGGCAGTGAACAGCCAAAATTAAAATACATACAATATAAAAATTAAAATAAATTAAAACAGAATTAGATCAGTTTGGCTTCCCCAAATTTTAAAACCCTTTACCCATAAAATAATCCATTAAAATTTTAAGACAGCCCGGCTTGCTGAAATAAGAAGGTCTTCAAAGCTCAGCGGAAAGTACGGAGGCCCAGGATCAGTCATAGTCCTGGGGGTAGCTCGTTCCAGAGAGAAGGTTCTCCCCCTGGGGGTCATCAGTCAGCATTGCTTGACCGACGGCACCCTGAGGAGACCCTCTCTGTGGGAGCAGATTGGCCAGTGGGAGGTTATCGGTGGCAGAAGGTGGTCTCGTAAATACCCAGACCCTAAGTCATGGAGCGCTTTAAAGATGAGAACCAATACCTTGAAGCGCACCCGGGAGCCAGTGCTGCTTGCGCAGGAGAGATGTTACATGGGAGCGCCATGTCGCCCCCATAATTACCTGTGCGGCTGCATTCTGGACCAGCTGGAGCCTCCGGGTGCTCCTCAAGGGGAGCCACATGTAGAGAGCATTGCAGTAGTCCGGGCAAGAGGTGATGAGGGCGTGAGTGACCGTGCATAAGGAGTCCCGATCCAGAAAGGGATGCAACTGGCATATCAGGTGAAACTGATAAAAAGCCCCCTGGCCACAGCCGTCATATGCTCTTCTAAAGACAGCCGTGCATCCAGGAGGACGCCCAGATTGCGAGCCCTCTCTGTGGGGGGCAAAGATTCACCCCCAATAGCCAGCGATGGCACCAGCTGGCTATATCGGGACACTGGCAGCCACAGCCACTCGATCTTGGAGGAGTTGAGTCGGAGCCTGTTCCTCCCCATCCAGACCCGCACGGCCTCCAGGCACCGGGACATCACTTCAAGAGCATTGTTGGGGTGGTCTGAAGATGTACAGCTGAGTGTCATCAGCGTACAGATGGCACCGTACCCCAAATCCATGGATAATCTCACCCAGTGGCTTCACATAAATGTTGAACAGGAGAGGCGAGAGGACCGACCCTTGCGGCACCCCACAGACAAGATGCCTCGAGGTCAGCCAACACGGACTGCAACCGGTCAGAGTGATAGGAGGAGAACCACCATAGCACGGTGCCTCCCACTCCCAACCCCTCCAGCCGGCGCAGCATGATACCATGGTCGATCGTATCAAAAGCCGCTGAGAGATCTAATAGGACCAGAACAGAGGAACATCCCCTGCCCAAGCCCTCCAGAGATCATCAACCAATGCGACCAATGCTGTTTCCGTGCTGTACTCAGGCCTGAAGCCGGACTGGAACGGATCCAGATAGACAGTTTCATCCAGGTACTGTGGGAGCTGGTGCACAACCACACTCTCAACAACCTTCGCCACAAAGCGAAGGTTGGAGACAGGATGGTAATTTGACAAAACAGCTGGATCCAGAGAAGGCTTCTTGAGGAGGGGCCTCACCACCGCTTCTTTCAAGGCGGGAGGTAAGAAACCCTCACTCAAAGAAGCGCTTATAATCCTCTGGAGCCAGCCTCGTGTAACCTCCCAGGTAGCCAGCACTAGCCAGGAGGGACACGGGTCCAATAAACATGTGGTAGCATTCAACTTCCCCAGCATCCTGTCCATGTCCTCGAGAGTCACAGGATCAAACTCCTCCCAGATAGCATTCTCAAGACCCGCCTTGGACACCTTGCCCGAACCCACCAAGTCAGAGTCCAGGCCGTCCTGAATTTGAGCGATTTTATCCTGCAGATAATGCGCAAAATCCTCAGCATGCCCTTGCAAGGAGTCTTCCCACACTCCCAGGTGAAGAAGGGAGTGGGTCAGCCTAAATGGCAGCTGGGCGATTATCTGCCGACACGATAAGAGCGGAAAAGTAGTTACACTTTGCCACTTTTATCACCACTAAGTAAGTCTTGATATAAGACCTCACTAGTGCTCGGTCAGATCCAGAACAACTAGCCCTCCAACTACTCTCTAGGCGTCTTTTCCAGCACATCATCTCCCTCAGCTCCTCGGAGAACCAAGGAGCTGGGCTGATTCAGCACTGGGTCAGAGGCCACAAAGGCACGACCCAATCTAAAGCACAAGCGGCCGCCCTATCCCAGGCGGCCACCAGGTCTTCCATCGAGTCGTGAGCCAGAGTCTCAGGGAATGGCCCAAGCTCTGTTTGGAACCTATCAGGATCCATCAGGCGCCTGGGGCGGAACCACCTAGTCAGTTCCGCCTCCTTGCAGTGGGGTGTAGTGGTCAGGAAGTCAAGTCTAAGGAGAGAATGGTCTGATCATGACAAGGGTTCAATGACTATATCCCCTGTATCTAGGCCATTCAACCACTGACCAGAGACAAAAACCAAGTCCAGAGTGTGTCCTCCTATGTGAGTAGGGTCATGAATTAACTGGGTCAGGTCCATGGCTGTCATGGAAGCCATGAACTCCCGAGCCACCTCTGACATTTCACTGATGGACTGCAGGTTGAAATCCTCCATGATCAACCGCCACCCCAGCTATAAATTGAGGAGCTCGGGCAGGGCCACTGCCATGCAGCAGGGAGCCAGGTAGCACGGAGTTCTCTGCCCAGTTGCTGGGTGAGCGTGGCTATAGTCGACCTCCTGCACCATGGGGGGGGGGATTTTCCCTCCCCGGGCCTGGAAGCTTTCCTTGAGCCTCTGGGAGGGTGAAAACAGCCTCCCTAGGCTCCAGAGGCCCTCTGGAGGCTGGAAACAGGCCCATTTCTAGCCTTCCAGAACTTTCAGTATGCCCATTTTTTGCCCTTCCCAGGCTTCCGCATGTGCCCTGCACTTATCTGCATCCAAAACTGGCCATATGTGGACTCCGGGGAGGGGTGGGAAGGGCCAGCCAGGAGTGGGATTTTGGGGTTCTCCAAACTGCACAGAATCTTAGCTACATGTTCTCCTGAACCCCTGCGAATCCCCAGCAGCCCACCCCTGCTTCTACCTGGCTTTTACCTGAGAAAAGGTCATACTTGATAAGCATATAGCATTACTCCAACATCCATTGGGTTAGAACCTTTGCCAGTCTCTCTCACTACAGAAAGGATAATGTACCATTTATTTTGTGACTCAGGATGGTGGAATACCAGTGACTTGACACATCTCCTTGATTTAAGCAGCATGTCCATGATATGAACATTGTACTATTACTTGAGTTGCTTATGATTATTATTTAATTTAGAGCCTTGAAAGTGTGTCTTCAACTCTCTTTCCCATGAAGCAGAACCAGTTTCATGGTACTTCATAAATAAAGAGTTCAGGATCCTGATAAAGGGGTGT
Source organism: Pantherophis guttatus (assembly GCF_059756535.1). NCBI lineage: Eukaryota > Metazoa > Chordata > Lepidosauria > Squamata > Colubridae > Pantherophis > Pantherophis guttatus. Next base: position 195,408,788 of record NC_142065.1, on the reverse strand, counting down.
TGTATTTTGTCTTTTAGTGTAGAGGCAATAGTGGAGCTTGGGGGCCCAATGGCAGCATCATGTAGGGTGAACTCAGTTGAACTGAGACAATTGACCATGTAAATGAATCTACAGCACTCACAGAGCCTTCTGATGCTACAGAGGAGACCCCTCCTGTGCTGCCTTAGGCTTCCAAAAATAGGTTTTCATGTCATCGGAGAAGGCAAGTCAGAGGTAAGGGAATTGATGACATGTGCATAATTAAATTACCATTCAAAATACACTAAGCCAGAAGCTTGCCCACTGCAAGGATAGAACACTGACACAAATGAAGCAGTTTGATATACAGTATGCAGTACAATGCAGTGAGACATGTACAGATCTGTACATTGGGGAAACAAAACAACCACTTCACAAACACATGGCACAGCATAGGAAAAACCGTCCATCTGCATTTGAAAGACGAAAGGTCATTCTTTTGAGGACAGCAAAGTCCACATTCTGGATAGAGAGGACCATTGTTTGAAAGAGGGGGGAAAGTGGCCATCTATGTTAAAACTGAGCAGCAGAGAGGGAAGGATGCAACACTGGCTATCTCCTGTCTACAACACAGTGGTTTTGGCAAGATTTCACCAAGAAGATTTCACAACTATTCTCAACAATTTGCACTCTGATTCAGGTGACCCTGAGGGCACAGATTAAACCCCAAATGGCTTCAATGGCCCTCAGTAAGAGTTTTAACAACCAGATGACTACAAAGAAATACAATCCTTTCATTCCCCACCCCACCATCCTGTCAGAACCTATCCTTCCTTCCACCCCCACCACCTAATTATACTTGATAAAACATCTTGGATAAGAAGCAAAATATTTTCATCTTCTTCCTCAAATAAAAACAGCCCAGTTGTCTTTTGAAAGGAAAAAAAAAAGCACATTTGAGACAACGATGTCCTGGATTACTGAGAATTTCCGTAGACATTTACCATTCAAAAACCATGGCTTTCATATTTGCATCCAATGTCAAGATGCAAATATGAAAGGGCAAAGTTTGTATGTGTTCTCAAACAGACCTGTCATTTTTTTTCTACCCTGGTTTGAGTAGGTGCCTAATATTTCAAGCTGAAAAGAAGTCAAGGACAGAATTATTCAAATTAACTCAGAACAAAAAGAGCAAGAAAGGACATAATTGAAAAATAGTCCTGAGTACAAGATGCTCAGAGAAAGTATAAGTGGCAAGATCAAAGGGTTGAGAACAAGGTTCAGTAGCAAAGCCATTTATCTAAGAAAATGGCAGGATATGTCAGCCATATAAAGGGGAGCCACAGTATTGCAGACATATAATAGAACATAGGATGTGAAGAGCTGAATCCAAGTATATTGCAGAGCTTCTTTGAATTAGGCTGATGCATGACAAAGAAAAAAAAATGAGATTACAATATATAGATGGATAGGCGAATGGATGGATAGAAAGAGAAATACAGTAGATAGGTAGAGAGACAGATAGCAATCTGAAGCAAAATGGTTTATCAGGTCTGTGCAGTAATCCATATCTTTTTGCCTTGTGATGAGAGCACCAGGGCTGTATTCCTAGAGGACTATCCATATTTTTTGAAGTCATTAAGGAATATGCGCAGAGTAACCCTTGAGTAGCAAGGGTGTGCACATGAGAAACAGCTGAGAGTGATTGTGAATAAGCACTGTCAATACACAGACACACTGAGTTGTGATATTCTTTTACTTTTAGGAAAAAGTAAAGCAAAGTCCAATAAACAATCCAGGTCACACACAGATAAAGATAGTTAAATTCAATCCAGGGATATTCCAAGAACAAAGTCTTTTTACCAGTTGTTGTAGTCATATGCAATAAAACAGTTCTTTTTGGAATTGCAAACAGGAACAAGTACAGCAGTAAAACAATCAGTAAAACAGTAGAAAACAACAACTAGCAATGATCAAGCTGTGATCATGCAGAGAGAACAGGCAGAGAGGAGCAGAGGTAGCAATAATAATGTAATAAGAACAATAAGCCATGATTCAAGCTTCCTCTTAAGTATGTTGGCTACAGAGCTAGCCAATCAGAATACAGTATGATGCAATATAGAATTACAGTCTTAAAGCTATACATTACATTTTGACTGCAAACATGCATTGATGGTTTATATATATTGCCAACCCAACCAGTTAGGCAATAGCCATTTCCTAACAGGAGTATAAGACACACGAGAGTATAAGACCCAGCTTAGTTTTTGGGGAGGAAAATAGGGGGAAAAAAATCTCCCTACCAGGTATTCATCTAGCTAGCGTCCTTAGTCTGGTCAGCTTCAGCACATTAGTTTGCTAGTTTTTATCCCATGCTTGGGGATAAAGAAACACTTCTAAAGCACAACTTATCTTTGGAGAGAGAAGCAATGAGAAAAGCAGGCAAACCATGGAGATCACTTCACTCGCTAGCACCTCGTTAGGTCTGAAAAAAAACTTCACAGCTGAGAGTTGGGCTGAAAAAAAACTTCCCAGCTGAGAGTCGAGGGAGCAGGCAAAGGGCGGAGATTTCTTCACTCGCTAGTGCCTCCTTAGGGCTGAAAAAAAGCTTTGAAAAAGCTACATTCAGAGTATAAGACACACCCAAATTTTCAGCCTCTTTTAGGAGAGAAAAAAGTGTGTCTTATACTCTGAAAAATATAGTAGTTTATCTTACTTTAACCAATGGACATATGGGGTTGTTAATAGATTCTGCTCCACCATTATAATTGCATTTGAAATATGGAGACAGAGAATAGAAAGAACAAATATCTTAATTTTGCTTACATTTAACTTAACTCTGCTTTACTTAACTCTGTTTTCAGAAACTTACCATATGGGCTGAATTCATCCAATATGCTTGGCTAGAATATAGTTGGCTATTTTGTGGTTTAGTGTGTGGTGTGAATGTAGCCTAGGCATCTTCCCAAATGGAGCAGAAGCAGTTTCATGCTTATTGCAGCATTTTTATTTGAAAACTAAGCTGTTAGCAATACCCTTAGGTAATAACAACTTTAACTGTTATCAGGAGAGTAAATTTTGCATGATTTTGATTATTTCCCTAGAATCTTGACTCAGAAACACATACCCAACCCCTTCTCAATTTTGCTTGGAAAAATATATATACTAACAGAGTCTCAGTCATTCAGGACAAGGAAACAGGAATAATATATTGTCTGCCCTCCAGCTGCATAAGACAAAGCAATAGAGCTACCCTTGGTTAGCAAGGTCTTGGAAATGAATGTGTCCTTACTTAGTTCCTAATGTAATCAACAATGCCAGTCATGGATCTTAAATTGACAAATTAGTGCTCTGGAGGAAGAAGCACCATTCACTGGAAAATATGTCTTTGGTGCTTAGTTGTCCTTTAACTCTCTGAAAGATTAGGCACCTGCAGCTTTAAAAAAAAGCAGCAAAATAAATAGAATATTGGTTCAGGCACATTGAATGCTAACATGCAATTACTTTGTGTGGGTTTTCAATTGCAGTCAAATATAATAATAATAATAATAATAATAATAATAATAATAATAATAATAATAATAATTATTATTATTATTATTATTATTATTATTATTATTATTATTTTATTTCTATACCGCCCTTCTCCCGAATGACTCAGGGCGGTGTACAGCCTATTTAAAAACACAAGACAAAACATCGATTAAAAATTTAAAATAATTAAATAAATTTGGCTCAATTTAAAACCCCACAAATTTAAAATACCCCAATTTAAAATTATTATGTTGATAACCCAGCCTGGCGGAACAACAGGGTCTTCAGTGCACAGTGAAATACCCGGAGGTCGGAGATCTTACGCATTTCCGGGGGCAGTTCATTCCACAGGGCTGGGGCTCCCACAGAGAAGGCCCTCCCCCTGGGTGTTGCCAGCCGACATAACTTGGCTGATGGCACCCTGAGGAGACCCTCTCTGTGGGAGCGAACTGGCTGGTGGGAGGCTATTGGTGGCAGAAGTCGGTCTCGAAGGTACCTGGGTCCTATGCCATGGAGCACTTTAAAGGTGGTGACCGACACCACCTTTAATATAGATATAGGTGAATGCATCTTTTCACAAAATCAATTCCAAAATCTTTAATGAGACTGGGAAAGGATAAAAAAATGACAGTGAGGACAGAAGGAGTAAAGATATTTTTGAAGGAAGATAGAAAGTGTAAATGTTCATGACATTTTAGAATGCACATTGCTTCTTTAATGTAGAAAATTCAAGTGGCCCTTAATTAGAGGTTGCTGCACCTGAGGGTTTGTAACCTTTTCCCCAGAAACAGGTATTGGGTGAAATGGTTAAGCAATAAATGATGAGGTAAATTATTTGTTAATTAAACTATTATTAGGATGCCCAAAGATAGGGCTAACATTTCTGAATTGCAGAGTTCTAAAGCAATACAAAACAACTCTCAAAAAACGTATCTTTTATTTTAAGACAGATCATAATATTTGTTTTGTTTGATTTATGTAGTATCAAGCACTGGCTCTAACTAAGGATCATTATTTTCTTGGGTAGTTTTCACTTGGGTAGTTGGGTAGTTTTCACTGGAATTTATGCTTCACCGCTAAAAAGCAGAGTTGTGTTCTCCATGAATAAGTTACTTCCCTGTAGACTTAGAAAGATAAAATGACAGAAAGCAATTTAGTAGGCTGGCAAGTGCGGATTGTGAAATCTGGCCGCTGTGATGCATAAGCTTTCCCTAGGCCATGATTGCCACTGGGAAATATTTAGCTCTTAAAACTACACTGAAGATGTTAAATTAAAGCTGAGAGGCCTTTTCACTAAGGAGGTTTATCAGACCAGGATAGTGATTTCTTCAGAAGTGTTGGAAGAAATGTCCATCTGGGTTCAGTTCCAAGTGGGAAAAAAGACACTGGAAACATGGAGACTGCTTGGAAAGATGGTTTAAGGAATCACGTGGCTTGAGTTCCTGAACAGGAGCACATGACTTAAGTTCCTGAGCAGAATTACATGGCTTGAGTTCCTGAGTGGCAAAAAAAGGGGTAAGATACTGGGAGTGCCTTGGTTTTATGCCCTCTGTTTATGTCCTCAGAGTTTCTTGTTCCTGTATAAGAAATGTATCCTGATTGGTTGTGAGATTCCCATGGCGCTGGGGTCTTAGCTAGCCTTGCTGGCTGATCTAATCTTCCCAGGTGCCATGTGGGGAGTTTCTGTTGCTGGATGGGTCCTTTGTGTTGCAGATGATGGTCCATTGACAAAGGTGGGGGGAAATGAGTGAGCTTGGCTGAGGCCTTAATGGTCCATTGACAAAGGTGGGGGGAATGAGTTTCTGCCTCTGGCCCATTGACAAAGGTGGGGAGGCAGGAAGCTGCTTTGCCTTTAAAACATGTTTCTCCATTTCTCATTCAGGGAAATATAATATTCTGCCTTTTTTAGTATTTTCTAAAATATTTCATTCTTCTAGGAGAGGGGTGAGTGTGAACTTCCTACAGAAGATTGTATTACTGGTGAACCTGTAGTATAACTGGTATAAGGATGATGTACATACGTTCTGTTTGTCTTTGGCAAGGGTTCTTATATTAAAGCAGAGTAACACCAGCTTTGAGGTCACTGCTCTGGTTGTCAGTAGATTTATGGGTCCAATTTAAAGTGCTGGTTAATATCTGTGAAGTCCTACATGGTATAATGCTGGGATATATCAGAAACAAATACAATTCTGCCAGTGGAGAACTTCTACAAGGGCAGTGTTGAATACGACAAAGTGGTGGACTTTGCCGGTGATTATGGACTTTTTTAAAAAATGTAGTTTTATTGATGGTTTTTATACAGCTGTCTTTATGTCTTAACCTGTTTCTATTGGCCTGTTATTTTTTAACTGTTGTGGGCCACCTAGAATCACATAGGTGAGATGAGCAGTTATATCAGTGGTGGGTTTCTACCGGTTCGCCTCAGTTCAGGTGAACCAGTAGCGGTGGCAGTGGGAGGCTCCGCCCACCCACCTGGATGTCATTACAGACAATCTGCGCATGCGCAGAAGCCCCATGCGCAAGCAAAGCGAGCACACGCTCACAGTTCCGAACCGGTAGCGAAGATAAGTGAAACCCACTACTGAGCTATATGAATTGAAACAAACAAATCAGAAGACCCGGAGAGTATCCAATGAAGAACTCACCCCTTCAAAATCTACATGAAGGTCAACTAGATGGCAGGTCTTCTCAGTGGTTGCTCCCACATTTTAGAATAGCTTTCCCTCATGATCTACATTTGACTCTGACCAACTTGCCTTTTGCATAGCTTTGAAGGCCATATTGTTCAAGTGCACCTTTGACCATGGCTATTGATGAATAAATTATCATAGCTTTCAATAGCAGATGTTGGTTGCTAAAGAAAAAGTCTTGTGTGATGTCATAAAATAATCCTGATTTTAATGATAAAAAAATAAGAGTGTCGTGTTTAGTGACCTCCTGAAATGGTTTTATATGCTACAGTAGTCATGCTAGTGTCCTGCAAGTTCCAAATCAGCTTTTCCATCTTTCCATGCTTCAACTTCATTCCAAGGGAAGGAATCAGGAAGGAATTTCTCCCATTGAAGGTCCTTTTCAGACCCTCAGGAAATGTGGTAAGTCAGGGAGGCTGCAGAGTAACAGGAGGTGCAGTTGTTAGAGTGCAGTATTGTAGGCTACTTCTGTGACTGCCGGCTGACTGCAATTTGGCAGTTCAAATGCCACCAGGCTCAAGGTTGACTCACCTTTCCATCCTCCCAAGGTCGGTAAAATGAGGATCCAGATTGTTGGGGGCAATATGCTGACTCTGTAAACCGCTTAGAGAAGGATGTAAAAGCACTGTGAAGCAGTATATAAGTCTAAGTGCTATTGCTATTATAGCAATAGCAATAACCATAGCCATAGCCATAGCACTTTTTTTTTTTTTTAAATTTGATTTATATGCCGCCCTTCTCCGGAGACTCAGGGCGGCTTACAGTGCATTAAGCAATAGCCTTCATACTTTTGTATATTTATACAAAGTCAGCTTATTGCCCCCACAAACTGGGTCCTCATTTAACCTACCTTAGAAAGGATGGAAGACTGAGTCAACCTTGAGCCTTGGAGAGATTCGAACCAGCAGTAAATTGCAGGCAGCTGTGTTAATAACAGGGTGCTTTAAACCACTGTAGTACCAAGGCTCATTAGATTTATGTACCGCTTCACAGTGCTTTGCAGCCCTCTCTAAGTGGTATATAGAGGCAGCATATTGCCCCCAATAATCTGGTCCTCATTTTACTGACCTCGGAAGGATGGAAGGCCGAGTCAACCTTGGGCCTGGTGGCATTTGAACTCCTGGCAATGGGCAGATTCAGCCTGCAATACTGCATTCTAACACCTGCACCACTACAATAGAATAGAATAACAGAGTTGGAAGGGACCTTGGAGGTCTTCTAGTCCAACCTCCTACTTAGGCAAGAAACTCTACACCACTTCAGACAAATGGTTATCCAACATCTTCTTAAAAACTTCCAGTTTTGGAGCATTCACAACTTCTGGAGGCAAGTTTTTCCACTGCTTAATTGTTCTGTCAAGAAATTTCTCTTTAGTTCTAAGTTGCTTCTCTCCTTATTAGTTTCCACCCATTGCTTCTTGTCCTGCCATCAGGTGCTTTGGAGAACAGTTTGACTCCCTCTTCTTTGTGGCAGACCCTGAGATATTGGAACACTGCTATCATGTCTCCCCTAGTTCTTCTTTTCATTAAACTAACCATGCCCAGTTCCTGCAACCCTTCTTCATATGTTTTAGCTTCCAGTCCCCTAATCATCTTTGTTGCTCTTCTCTGCACTCTTTCTAGAATCTCAACATCTTTTTTACATTATGGTGACCAAAACTGGATCCAGTATTCCAACTGTGGTCTTACGAAGGCATTATAAAGTGATATTAACACTTCATGTGATCTTGATTCTATCCCTCTGTTTATGCAGCCTAGAACTGTTTGAACACTAAACGGTTCAAAACAGACTGAACCAAGCAAACTAAACTGAAGCAAAGGAACAAGAACTTCTCCACTTTCTACAGTGGTCAAGTTATCTTCAAAATTGTCAGCACCCAAAATGGAAAAAAAAAAAGCCAAATACTGTAAGAATAAATTAGGGAAAGAAGAAGTTTCTGGGGGAGAAGAAAACTGAGAAATTGCAAGCCAACTTTCAACCGAGTGGAAAGATTTCATTTTCAGCTAAAAATGAGTTTAGATCAACGGTATCCAACCCTGGCAATTTTAAAAAATGTGGACTTCAAGTCCCTGAATTTCTGGCTGGGGAAATTCTGGAAGTTGAAATCCACAAGTCTTTTAAGTTGCCAAGGTGAGATACGCCTCCTTTAGACAAATGTGCTCTTTGTACTCCACGTGGGATGGCAGTGAATTCTGTAGCAGTGCTTTTGAAAAATCTACCATGACAGTCAGGTTTATGTTCAAGCAGCATCGCTTGGCTCTGGAAAAAGTGCAATTGTCACAGATTTTCTTTGTTACTGGATCCATTTCACTACACTGTTACAATGAGCTTTTAAGATCCTTGTTTGTGTACTGCAAATCATAGGGGGATAAGTGGTGATAGTAGACATTGATGAGCACTTAATTGTGACAAGTTCTTTAAAAATCTGTGGGGTTTTTCTGTGTGTGTGTTTGTATTCTTGGTTGGCTTGCTGAATGTTCAGTTAAGCATGGGACAGGAATGCAGAGCTTTATTACAGCTGCATTAAGCGCTTGGAAGATTGCACTTTGGAGAATGCTAGCTATAAGAATGTGCAATTGTGCAAGTAATTACATCTACACTCTTAGAATAGGCTGTCAAGAAAACTAGCTTTGATCCCTCATAATGCATGCTTTGAAATCATCATCAAGGACAGAAAGCAATCATTCATTGTTAAAAGAGCAAATAGTTCTTAGCTAGAACTGAGAAGCTGTAATTCCTTTTTTGCACTCCCATGGATATTTAGGCCTGGTTAAAAAAAAACAACACCCTATTTTTAAATTATGTATTTGTGGTATCCTTGTGAACATGTTGCTGCCGTATCTTGTACACTCATTCTCACTTTCACTTTATTTCACTGCCCCAAGTCAGATGGACTAAGCAGTGTTTTGATACCACACAATTCGTAATATGCTTCTTTTCTGAACTTTTATCATTGAAGGTATTTGCCAGAGTGGATGATTTTATTTGGAATTAGATCTGAATAAGTTGTTTCTGATCTTAGATTTTCAAGTCAGTGAACAGAGGAGATACTATCCTGTGGATTAGACAGTGGCAAAAGTCGAACTTTAAATATTTAAATCAGATTTAAGAGTTTGTATTGCCTGACACTGTAAAAGCAAAGTTTTTTTTAAATATTCCTTTAAAGATGTCCTTAATACCAAATGTAGAGACTCTAACAGTATCCCATGCTTGATATTTTTAATTAAGATTGTGCAAAGAATTAGCTTTACCACTTCTCATTCAATTTGATGAAAGAATTCACTTTTGATATTTATTTCAAAGGAGAAAAGAATGTTGGTGAAATTCTCATGAGTGACATTGACAAGAAAGACGAGTGTCCTTCCTGTCAATGACTACTTCAGCTTCAACCACAACAATACACAAGCAAATAATAGATACAAACTCAAGGTAAACTGTTCCAAACTTGATTGCAGAAAATATGACTTCAGTAACAGAGTGGTCAGTGCCTGGAATACACTACCTGACTCTAGTTTCTTCCCAAAACTCCAAAAACTTTAACCTTAAATTGTCTACCGTTGACCTCACCCCATTCCTAAGAGTCTGTAAGGGGGGTGCACCAGCGTGCCTACTGTCCCTGTCCTAATATTCCTTTTTACTTACTTTTTTCATGTATTCAAATTATGTTTATACTTTTACCTGTTATCTTATATATACTTGACAAATAAACTTATGATTATGATTTAGAGTTTTTTTAGTTGTGTTGGTACTAAGTAGCCCATGGTTCCTCAATGGTCCTTTCATTCACTGTAGAACATGGATGTATGGTTATTTGAATAGGGCTATAATGAGAGAGGATCACACATGATACTTCTGTAGGAGCTTATTACAGACATTGGAAAAAGCAAAAGAGAAAGGTGAGAATCTTCTGTATGTTTTCTGCATTTCTGCATAGAGCCGAGGTGGCGCAGTGGTTAGAGTGCAGCACTGCATGCTACTTCAGCTGACTGCTAGCTGCAGTTAGGCAGTTCAAATCTCACCGGCTCAAGGTTGACTCAGCCTTCCATCCTTCTGAGGTTGGTAAAATGAGGACCCAGATTGTTGGGGGTAATAGGCTGACTCTGTAAAACCTCTTAAAGTGGGCTGTAAAAGCACTATGAAGCAATATATAAGTCTAAGTGCTAAGTGAGGCAGGAGTAAAATTCAGCAGGTTCTGACAGGTTCTGGAGAACTGGTAGCAGAAATTTTGAGCAGTTCGGAGAACTGGTAGCAGAAATTTTGAGTAATTCGGAGAACCAGCAAATACTATCTCTGGCTGGCCCCAGAGTGGGGTGGGAATGGGGATTTTCCAGTATCCTTTCCCTGCCATGCCCACCAAGCCACACCATGCCTACCAAGCCACGCCCACAGAACCGGTAGTAGAAAAAAAAATGGATTTCACCACTGTAACAAGGTATTTTGTATACCATGACATCTGTTGGGAACTTTTTTTTTTTTTTATTGCAAAAGTTTTACAATTACATTTTCACCCCTTTTTTTTTCACCCCCCCACCTCCCTCCCCAAACTTCCCGTCCTCCCTAACCCTCCCTAACCCTCCCCCCCCAGACTTCCCTATTATGTACTCATAACTAATAACACTGATATGTATACCTGAACCCATCCCTCCCCCTACATAATTTTCCCTCTTTGTCTCTTTATATTAAAATATTTCTAATACATTGTTTTCAAATAAAAGCTATTTGATACTTTCTAATTTGGTATTTGTTCTGAACATATTCTATCCACCTTTTCCATTCCCATTCATAAGTCTCTTGTGAACAATCTTTTAAATATGCTGAAATCTTCGCCATCTCTGCAAAACTGGCCATCTTCGAAGTCCATTCCTCGATAGTAGGCAAAGCTTCATTCTTCCAATATTTACCTATCAACAATCTTGCTGCTGTTATCATATACAATATTAATTTTGTTTCATCCCGTGTAAAACCCTTAACTATGCCCAATAAAAACAATTGTGGAGAAAATTGAATTTTTTTCTTCAAAACATTCTGCATGACCCACCATATTTTTATCCAAAAAGCCTTAACTTTCCTACAGGTCCACCAAACATGATAATACGTAGCATCCAAACATTCACATCTCCAACATTTTGGCTGAACATTAGGGTACATACATGACAACTTTTTAGGATCTAGATGCCATCTATAAAACATTTTATAGAAATTTTCCCTCAGATTCTGCGACTGTGTAAATTTAACATTCTGAACCCAAATTTTTTCCCATGTTTCCAACATCACTGGTTCTTCAAAATTTTGTGCCCACTTAATCATACAATCTTTAACTAATTCCGTTTCTGAATCCCTTTCTAGCAAAACATTGTAAAGCCTTTTAATATGCATTGGACCTTTCTCTCTTATATGTCTAACCAATTCTTCCTCATGCAACATAATACCAGTTTTTTGGTCCTCTTTCCATCTCAGTTGTAATTGATTATATTGTAACCAGGTTAAATTAATCCCTTCGTCCAACAGTGTCTGCAATGTCTTCAACTGCCATCTGCCCGCATCTGTAAAAAGAACCTCTTTGTATAAAAACCCCCCGAGTGACATTATATTTGTATTCCACAAGGTATGACCAAGATCCAGCCATAGCGGTATTTTATAATCCCATTTGAGTCGGTGCTTCTTCCAAACTCTCATCAAAGAGTCTCTAAGTATATGACTTTTAAATACTTTATCAACTTTGTCATCATAAAATAGGTAAGCATGCCATCCAAATTCAAGATCAAAACTTTCTGCATTCAATATTCCAGCCTTTTTACTTCCAAACCAATCACTTGTTAAAGTTAAAGCTGCTGAATCATAATATAACTGTAGGTTTGGAAGTTTAAGGCCTCCTCTTTCTGGAACATCTTGCATAATTTTCAATTTCACTCTCGGCTTTTTCTCGTTCCAGACAAACTTATTAAGTCCAGTTTGCCAAACTTTCAGTTGTTTATCACTTTTAAGCACCGGAATCATTTGAAACAAAAACAGAAATCTTGGCAAAATGTTCATCTTAACTGCTGCTATTCTTCCAAGTAAAGACAGTTGCAGCTTTTTCCAAGTCTCCATGTCTTTCTGAGCCTCTCGCCACAACACCTCATAGTTATTTTGAAACAATTTCATGTTTGATTCTGCAACCTGAACTCCAAGATATTTTACCTTAGGTACAATTTCAAAACCTGCCCTCCTTTCAAACTCATATTTACGATCTTGTGTCATATTTTTGACTATCATTTTAGTCTTTTTTGAGTTCACTCTGAAACCTGAAACTCTACCATAGTCTTGTATAATGTCGTTCATCAAGATTATTGATTCCATTGGTTGTGATAGGGTAACCACCAGATCATCTGCAAATGCCTTTACTCTATAGTCCTCTTGCCTTATCATTATGCCTTTCAAAATTTTTGAGTCCCGTATTGTATTTAGCAAGACTTCCAATGTTAAAATAAATAAAAGTGGGGACAACGGACATCCCTGTCTTGTTCCTTTTTCAATTTTAAACTCTGTCGTCAAACTTCCATTAATAATAATCTGTGCTTTTTGCTCTTGATAAATTGCTGAGATTGCCTGTGTAAACTGGTCCCCAAAGCCCATCTTTTTTAAAGTCTTTAGTAGAAAATTCCAATCCACTCTATCAAAGGCCTTCTCCGCATCCAAAAAGACCAGCACTGCAGAAGTCTGTTTATTCTTATCAAGATATTCCAATAAGTCTATTACTTGCCTTACATTGTCCTTCATGTATCTACCCTCAATAAATCCCGCTTGGTCCTCATGAATCACCTTTTGGATTACTGGCATCAACCTGTTGGCTAATACCTTCGCGTAAATTTTATAGTCTGTATTCAAAAGAGATATTGGTCTGTAGTTCTCTGGTTTTTTAGGACCAACTTGTTCTTTTGGTATCAAAGATATATAAGCAGTTGTCCAGGATGGGGGTATTTTACCCCCTTGTTGAATATTGCAAAATAAATCTCTAAGTTGTCCCACCATTTCAGCTTGTAAAGTTTTATAGTACACTGCAGTCAAACCATCCGTGCCAGGAGCTTTGGCTGTTTTTAGCTGTTTAATTGCTGCTGTTATCTCCTCCTCTGTTATAGGATAATTCATTCTTTCCTTTTGTTGATCAGTAATTTTTGTAACTCTCTTATCCTTTAAATATTTTTCTATAAGTCCATTCTGCACCTCATCTTTGGCATATAGTTTAGTATAATAATCCACAAAAGCTTCTTTAATTAGTTTTTGTTGAAAGATTTCTTTCCCTCCAATATCAATACTATCAATAGTCCGTATACTTTGTTTTTTCCTCAATGTGTAAGCCAACCATCTGCCCGGTTTATTAGCATTGCAAAATGTATTATGCTTCGCGTATTGTAAACTTGTTGCAACTTGTTCCGCCATAAGCATTTGGAATTGATCTTTCAAAAGTTTTATAGCACTTCGTATTCTTTCATCTGTTGGGTTTTTAATAAGTAACTGTTCTTTATTCTTTATTTCCATTTCCAACTCAGATCTTTTCTTTTGTCGGAACAGTCTATGTTTAGAATTCATGTAGATAAGTACCCCTCTCATATAAGCTTTACTTGCATCCCAAACAATTTCAACTGGGGTACCTTTATTCAAATTTATTTCAAAAAATTCTTTCAAATGCTTTTTAAGTTCTATTATATTTTTTTCATATCTAAACAGGTTCTCATTTAATCTCCAAGAACGTCTCTCAACCTTATCCATCTCGATTTCTATCCATACAGGACTATGATCAGTCAAAATTCTTGGAAAAATCTTTGTTCTTTTTGTCTTAACAAGTAGATCATTTGACAACAAGATAAAATCAATCCTAGAAAAAGATCTATGTCTATCAGAAAAAAAAGTGTAATCCAATTCATTTGGGTTATGTATTCTCCAAACATCTTTTAGTTCCATATCTTCTTTCATATCAAAAAAGGTCTGTGGTAATCTAATTCTAGACTTTGCCAAGCTCTTTTTATCTAATTTAGAATCAATTACTCCATTCCAATCTCCCATAATTAAAATAGATCTGTAGTCCCATTGCAATATTTTAGTATGTAACATCTTGTAAAAATAATCCTGTTGTTGGTTGGGAGCATAAATTCCAATCAAAAGAATTTGTCCATTTGCTGTAAACAATTCAATTGCTACAAATCTACCATCTTGATCTACTTCTATAACTTTTGCTGTTAATTTTTTATTTACATAAATAACCACACCATTCTTTTTCTGCGAAGTTGAAGATATATAATGTGCTCCTAGTTTTGAGTTTATCAAATATTTTTGATCTTGAGTTGTAATGTGCGTTTCTTGTAAACATATTATATCATTATTAAATTGTTTCAAATATGTAAATAATTTTTTCCTTTTCTGTGCTGAATTCAACCCATTGACATTCCAAGATAAACACTTAAAGGTCATTGACCTCTTCATGGAGCGCGGAGCAATATGCTTGAAGTTCATCCACAAGCTTCGATCTCGCTCCTCCCATAGCGCCAATCTCTTGTGTAGTGCTCTTAACTGCCTTCTTGTCTTGTCTTTCCTGTTGTTGTTGTTGCTTCTGTTTAAGTAGCTTGGATTGAGCTCTAGTTATACGTTGATCTTTAACTTCAGTCAACTGAATCAAATCCAAAATTGGAGAAGAATCCAGCGATGGCTCACTCAGAATACCTCCTTCTGCACCTTGCACGTTTTCTAATTCCTGCTTAGACTGTTCTTTCAATTGCCTCTCTTCACTCTCCTTAATCTCCAGAACTGTAGATGTACGTGGAGATGGTGTTCTTTCCATAAGAATAGTACTGTAAAAGTGTTGCGCCTTCTCCACGGTATTCAACCGATATCCTTCTCCCTTATATCTGAAAATTACCCCAGCTGGTGCATCCCACCGGAAGGGTATCTGTAAATTTTTCAATTCCTTAACAAGAAAACCAAATTCTTTTCTAGCTTTCAGCATTTTAGGAGGTAACTCTTTAAAAATTACAAGCCGTGAGCCCCCCACTTGTATAGAGGTGTGGAAAGATTTTTGCAGGATATCATTTCTAATTTCTCTCTCAGTAAAGTATATGACCACATCTCTGGGTAATTGTCTTTGCCTGGCCACCCAAGAGTTCACTCTGTAAATTTTATCTATTTTATGAAATACCAAATCAGGATTAACTTGTAGAATCTTAGCCAGGGCTTCAGAGCAAACTTGTCTCAAGTCCTGTCTTTCCTCCTCTCGAATTCCCCGAAGCCGTATGGCAAATTCCATCGCCCGAAATTGTATCATAACAATCTCATCTTCAATTCTCTGCATTTTATTGTCAACTTCATCAATTTTATAATCATTGTCTTTCATCCTAACATTAACTTCTGATTTAAATTCTTCAACTTTAAAATCAACTTTCCCAATAAAATCTGCCAGGCCAGACGCCACTTCTGATATTTTTTTGGTCACCATAATTTGATTCTGTTTCACCATGTCTTTAATTTCATTAATTTCCTGCAAAAATTCCTGATGTGATTTTTGAAGTTCCTGTTGTGATTCTTGAAATTTATCATCCAAAGTTTTAGAAATAAATTCTTTTAAATCTGCCACATCAAATTCTTTTTTCTGAGTTTGTAGCTGTTGAGCAGGGGGAAGTTGCGTTTGCTGTTTGTGTGTGGGGGATCCCCCCCCTAATGCCTTCCCTTCCTGCTTCTTTGAAGCCATCCTGGCTCGTGATCTAGTTTTCCTAAAGAGGGAGGTTCCTTTTCCTTTCCCTCCTGCACAAAGACTTCTAAAAAAGTCCCCCAGATTTGATCAAACAAGGGTTAAAATAAAGCAAAGTCCAATATTGAAAAGGGAAAAAATTTCCGAGTTATTTCTCTTGTAACAAGCAAGGCAGCTTAGTAGCAACTTGGAAACTTTGTAGCAAAACAAAGTAACTTCACCAATCCACACTCGCTGGCTCGTTAACTCTGAAGCTAGGCGCCATGTTTTTTCAAAGCACTTTCACTCACTCGCATTTTCTCAAATTGAAAAGTCAACAAAGTGCTAATACTTGCGTTTCCAAATTTCAGGATTCAGGTAGTTTCGCTGTTTATTAAAGCTGGTTCTTTCGCTTTAAGTTTCCTGCAGCCGGCTTGTTCTGCAGAAGCAGAATCGTCCCACGCCGCCCGGAGTCTCAGCAGGTTGGAAGGGAGCCGCGCCTGTTTCCTCCCCAGAAACAATTCCCTGGGGGGTTACAGGGGCTCGACCTGTGCCCTGCTATCTCTCCTCCAATAATCCTCAGGATTTTGAAGTTTTCGAGCCGCTTCTCGATCGCGAAGCGGCTCTACAGGCGGCGGGGCTGGCGGAGCTTCAAAGAGCGCCGCCGTCGCCGAAGACAAGGAAACCGGAAGTCATCTGTTGGGAACTTAACTGTGAAAAGCCAGAAAGCCAGAGTCTTGCAATCTCTGATAAAAACAACAACAACTTCATTTTGTCAAAAAAGGGAAGCATAAGTAAGAAGCAGTTCTGTCCTAAATTGAACCCTCACTGACAGAAAGGAATTGATTGAAGTAAGAGTGAAGTGAGTGGCATTTTAGGTGAAAGTGATAATGTTATCCTTAAATTTGTAAAATCCGGAACAGGAGGAACTGATTCCATACTGAACTTCAGAAGAAAAGATTTTGGTGAATTCACAGAGCAGACAGATGTAATCCAATGGCCTCTAAACCTTACAGAGAAAGTGTCCAAGAAGGATGGGAAATGAGATACTGAAGGAACATCATAGACAATTGCATAAGAGGGGGAAATGGGAGCAATCTAAAGAGGCCAGCAGATACATATGCAGAGGACTCTGAGATGCTGAAGAGAAAAAAAAGACATGTATAGAAAATGGAAGGAGAGGAATATAATCAAGAAGACTAAGTATCAGACAGAAACTGCATCAGAAAGGATAACACTCAGAAATTGGAATGTATTTCAATGTATGTACAGAATAGTATAAGAAATATAAGAAATCAGGTCTTAACCTACTTAATTTTCCTCTCTCTCAAGTCTTTTTCTCTCACTTTCTACATATAATTTATTTCAGCTGTTTCTCTCCCAATTACTGGTCCTGGAAAGTCGGGCAACTTAATGGAAAAGTATAATGATCAGAAAGAGCAAAGTATATTACCACTGGAAAAGCCATTGTGGTTTACATATATGGCAGATTTAAATCAGAATATAAATGTAGGCCCGTGTTGGAATTTAAAGGATGGATTTAGTAGCATCTCCTTCGTGGGAATATAGTTAATGCAGGTTAACAATGAAAGAAGGAAAGTAGACAAAATTATCATCTCCTTCTATACCTTAATCCATTTTGTCCTGAAAATGGTAATCTATGCAGTTGTAGCTGTAGAGCACCTGAGACTTACAGGGATAGTCTGATTAAATGAGTTTGCATCACAAATCCTGTCTTTTCCTTTCTTACTATGCTACAATCTCACTTTTTATTCTGTTTTTTCTTTCTTTCTTTTTATATTCTTCTTTCCCTCCTCTTACATTTTCTCCTAATTCCTCCTATGCTATGACTACTTTGTCAGCCATACTTAGTGGACTCTATCTAATTACTGCATGACCTGGGTGGCATTTCAGATGCTAGAAATAATTACGTGTAATTATGCCATAATAAAATGATGATAATGGCTGCAGATCAAATGCTGACCTTAAATCTGTTGGAAAGGGTGTGTACAACCATATACGCACCAAGATATTATTTCTATTTCTAAATAAGGTAGTGTCCTTCATCTCAGCCATTTTATGGTTACAAAACTATTTCTAAAAAAACCATTTACTTTTTAAATGTAGCAGTAGAGGGATGGATATGCCAAGGTTCTTTTTCAAGAGGCAACTGGACTTCTTTTGTTTTTCCTTGAAGAGATTTTGCTTCTCGTGAAAAAAGCATCTTGGGACAATCATGACTTGGATGACTGAGAATCTCCACAAGCAGGAGAACCTGTATCTTTAGAATAATTTTAGAATCTTTAGAACAATTAACCAGTAGAACAATTGGCCTCCAGAAGTTGTGAATTATCCAACACTGGAAGCTTTTAAGAAGACGTTGGATAACCATTTGTCTGAAGTGGTGTAGGGTTTCCTGCCTAGGCAGGGGGTTGGACTAGAAGACCTCCAAGGTGCCTTCCAATTCTGTTATTCCATTCCATTCCATTCTATTCTATTCTATTCTCTCCTCTCCTGTTCTCTATTTTTTTAAATCAATCTTAATATTGAAGATCACTTTTAGTTAAGCTGTTTCATTTGCAGTTGAAGACATAATAGGCAAGATAACTTATTTGAGCACATTATTAATAATCTATCTTCTCCCAGTAGAACCTAGTAATAGAGGTTTTAGACATGAATTCTCTGGAGCAATAGGTAATGTAAATATGATTTAAAATTTAATTTATGGTTCCGAGCAGTAAGGGAAAATTGTGGACAGAGCATTCCATATTTTGAAATATGATAGTTACTCTATTCCCATTCTTTCTATATTGTACTTATGATTGAAAGAAGTCTTCTTCATGTAGATTTACAAAGATTTCCTGCATGGGATAGAGAAGGAATGAGGCTTTGAAGCACAGCAATAGCATTTAGGCTTATATACTGCCCCATAGCGCTTTACAACACTTTCAGGGTGGTTTACAGTGTAAACATTATTTGCATATTGCCCCCAACAATCTGGGTCTTCATTTTATAGATCTCAGAAGGGTGGAAGGCTGGTCAACCTTGAGCCCCATCAGGATCGAACACTAGGCTGTGGGCAGAGTTTGCCTGCAATACTGCTCTTTAACCACTGTGCCAATGGTTGGAATAAAACATGATGAGTTCCAAAATGATAATTGAAAATCTTACTGAAGTCTTTACAATTTTTCTCATCCCCGAATATTCAGGAAAAAGAAACTGAAACCTGAGGCCAGACTCTAACAATGGTTCTGCAAATATTTCTGACTAATGACCACTGATAGACTGACTCTCCATAAATTTATTCTAAACCTCCTTTTAAGCCAACTAAATCAGCAGCCTTCTTCACAATTTGTGGTAGTACATGCTATTAAGTAATTACGAAGAAATATTTCCTCATATTTTGCCTCATTCTACTGCTAATCAATTTAATTTCCTGACTCCGTGTTCTCTGATGATGGAATGAGGAGAAAACGTTTATGCCTAAGCCTCTTTCTCCGCATCTTTCACATTTTTTCCAAATCTTTCATTTTCCTTAGGGATTTAGAGGTATTATTTTATAAATACAAACTTAATACTGTGCTAGTCGTTCCCGACTCTAGGGGAAGTGCTTATCTCTGTTTCAAAGCCGAAGAGCCAGCCCTATCTGAAGACGTCTCCATGGTCATGTGGATGGCATGACTAAACACCAAAGGCACACGGAATGCTGTTACCTTCCCACCAAAGGTGGTCCCTATTTTTCTACTTGCATTTTTTATGTGCTTTCGAACTGCTAGGCTGGCAGAACTGGGACAGGTAAAGGGACCTCACCCATTGCGTGGCACTATGGATTCAAACTGCTGAACCTGCAACCTTTTGATCGACAAGCTCAGTGTCTTAGCCACTGAGCCACCGTGTCCCTAATACAAATTTACCTGCCTGTAAAATCTTACAGCAGGAATAATTGTCTGAATGCTACCTTTTTTCTCCTGTGTAAACTAAGAAGTGAGATACTGAAGGAACTAAGTAGGACTAAGTAACTTTCCAACTGTGAATAAGTGAGATAACTGTGAATAACTGTGAATAAGTGAGCCACCATTTCCTTTAAACATATGGAAACAGATAGGCAGCTGAACCATACAAGACAGCATCTTCCATTGCTGCAGAAGGTTTCCTCCATCTGTGTCTTTGTAGTTCTACAGCAATTTAACTAGTCCTCAACTACAACCATGCATTTCAGGACCATTCAAAGTTAGAACACACTGTAAAAAGGGACTTATGATTGTTTTCGGACTTATGATCATTGCAGCATCCCCATGGTCATGTAATCTATCTAAATTCATACACTTGGTAACTGGTTCATATTTATGACAGTTGCAATGCAGTGGAGGGTTCCTCCTGGTTCCATCGAACTGGTAGCGGTGACGATATGATGTCACCGAACCTGTTCTGCCCCTCCCCACCCCTCCCCGCCCCCCACATTATTCTTACCTTTTATTTGGCCCCACTCCCAATCTATTGCTCCCTCCTGAGTCCCAGCTGATCAGCTAGAAGGAAAAAAAACTGTTTAAACTCTTGCCGCAGGGCTTCAAAGGGCCGCCCTACAGCTGATCAGTGGTAAAAAGGCAGTGTGGTGGTAGACCGGTGCCTCCAAAAACAAATGAGTAGACCGGTGTCTGCAAAAATAAATGGGTAGACCAGTGCCTCCAAAAACAAATGAATAGACCAGTGCCTGCCAAAATAAATGAGTAGACCGGTACAGCTCTGCAAGCAGTTAAAAGCCTGGTAGACCAGTACCTCTGCTAAATCCTAAAGAATTGTCACATGACCATCAAGCCACACCCACAAAATAAGCCACACCCATAGAAAATTTTAGTAAAAATTTTTAGAACCCACCCCTGTTGCCATGTCCTGGAGACATGTGATCACCTTTTGTGACCTTCTCACGAGCAAAGTCAACGGGGAAGCCAGATTCACTTAACAGTTGTGTTACTAACTTAACAACTTAACAATTGGGGCAAGAAAGGTCTTGAAATGGGGCATGGCTCACTTAACAACTGTTTAGTTTAACAGCAGAAATTTTGGGCTCAATTGTGGTTGTAAGTCGAGGACTACCTGTATGTCTTATCCTAGTCTTTATCAGCCGCTATATGATGTCTTCATTTCATAGTCTGTACACCAGGGGTCCCTAACCTTTGATCCATGGATCAGCACAGGGCCGCAGCATGTCAGAAACTGCTCAAACAAACGAAGCCCCATTTACAGGACGCAGGCAACATGCAAAACTATGCACCCCTGCCCCCTCGGGTCCACAGAAAAACCTCTTTCCATGGAACCAGTCCTTGGTGCCCCAAAGACTGGGGGCTGTTGGTCTACACTATACTGGATTCTCAAACAGATTGTTAGTGAACTAGCCATAGCATTTATTTTAAGAATAACCTTGTGAAGGTTTAGGGACTCTGGTGAATCACCCGTATACCTTTCCAATTATTTAAATGTAATATATTACAGGTATTAGAATGACCTCCTACCAAAAATGAAAACAATTCGAGAAAGTATGAAAGTGCATTAGGTACTTATTTGTGGTGAATAGATAGGTAACTAGGTAGCTACCTTGGTTGTTTGCTTGCAGGTATTTTATTGCCCAACTACTATATTTTTCGGATTATAAAATGCACCTTTTTCCCCACTAAAAGAGGGTGAAAATTTTGGTACGTCTTATACACCGAATGTAGCCCCATCCAGCCTCTGAAATGGAAGTTTCAGAGGCTGAAAAAAGCCTCTTAAAGGGAGGTTTCAGAAGCTTTAAAAAAGTCTCTGAAATGGAGGTTTCAGAGGGTGAAAAAAAAGCAAGTCACAGAGCTCACAACCAACGAACCTGTTGCTAAAGTTCACCTCTGGAAACAGCTGATTGGGGGTATTCTGGGGGGGGGCATCCACCTGCCAATCAGCTTTTTTTTATTATTTTCCTCCCCAAAAACTAAGGTGCGTCTTATACTCTGGTGCGTTTTATAGTCCGAAAAATACGGTAGGAAACATCATCAGTGCTAATGAGTGTGGGGTTTGTTCCCTATACAGTAGCTTTCCCTGCCAGTGTTGAACCACATCTCCACCAACACTGGCAGAGAATGCCAGTGTTGTTGTTTTTTTTTAATTTAGCTTTAACTCAGAAACTCTTCTATGTTCCATGTCTATGAAAATTCTCAATCATCTAGGTAATGGTTGTCCTAAATGTGGTTTTCAAAAAGCGACTGGACTTTCTTGTTTTCTGTTTTTTGTTTTCCTTTGAAAACATTTTGCTTCTCATCAAAGAACTGAAGACGTTTCTTGGATGAGAAGCAAAATGTTTTCAAGGGGGAAAAAAAAAAACCCCAAGAAAGTCCACTTACCTTTTGAAAAGAACTTTTGGGGGTTCTAAATTCAAGGTTCTGGCTTCTATGGAGGATTGTTCTAGGTTCTATCCTGTTCACTTTTAACAAATTTGCTGCCAAGACTCCAATCCATAGGATGGGAATTGGGGTTGGGGTGGTGAGAAGACTCTTTCAGATATTTTTCCTTTCCTTCCAGGGCTTTCCCCCACCTAATCTGTATAAACAGAAAGAACAATGCTTATACTTTCAAAAGAAAAATGAACACACATGCACACACATACACACACACACACAGTGGTGGTATTTAGCTGGTTCTATCTGGTTTGGGCAAACCGGTAGCGGTGGCTGCGGGAGGTCCACCCACCAGCCTGGATGTCATCAGGTCCCAGTTTTGATATTCTGCACATGCACAGAAGGCTCTGTGTGCACACAATCACATTTGCGAACCAGTAGTGAAGGTAAGTGAATACCACCCCTGCACCAGTGATGGGTTGCCCCCAGTTCGCAACTGTTCTATAGAACCGGTGGTAAAACTGGTGGGAGGCTCCGCCCATTGACTTTGATGTCATAAAAACTCTTCTGCACATGCGCAGAAGCTTCTGTGCTTGTGCAGAAGAGTGTGTGTGTGCGCAAGCAAAGCCAGTGCGCATGCGCGGCCCCGTTGCAGACCGGTAGTAAAGGTAAGTAGAACCCACCCCTGTCCTGCACACACATATCATTCAGGTAGAAAAATATCTTTAGGCAACAGCAAGGTATTGAATTCAAAGGATGAATCTCTGTGAACTGCAGAAAAGATTGCTCTGAACTAGTTTAGTTTACATTTGAACTGACGAAGTTAAATAACGATGACTTCAAAGAAATTGAGAGAAAGCACAGAATTTCTCTTCTCAGTTGCTATCACACTTTCCTTTTTTTTGTGCAGTCTGGTGGGCCAAATAGGAGCTATTATGGAAATGTATACAGCTGAAATGGGGAATAACACATTTTGCCACCCACATGAGAAGAATTCTAGAAGCCTATTGCTGATAAATATGTCAATGATGCTCAAAAATGCTAGATGCTATTTACAATAGAGCACAAATAAACAATTCAGAACAGAACGCAGATATGCTGAGTGGGAGGATTGTTAATAATGGCAAGGAGGAATGGATTTCAAAAGTTCAAAAGAAAGCTATAGATAAACGAAGAGATGAAGAGAGATATAAATGAAATGTCTGTTAGGGAGTACGATGTATTCTAAGCGTCACTGTCTATGTGTGCTGACTTTTATTAATGGAATATATTATACAGTAATCTCCCTAAGCCATTTCATTTTTTTTACGCAAACCTGTGATATAGACTGACCCAAATTACTAACCAGTAATGGCTGAATGGATTCTCTCCTAACTCTGTCTTAGACAAACATTTAATTTGAATATCATATCTAACTCCAGAAACAATTCCATCATCCTTTTCTCTCCCTACTCCTTCTTCCTTCCTTCCTTCCTTCCTTCCTTCCTTCCTTCCTTCCTTCCTTCCTTCCTTCCTTCTTTCCTTCCTTCCTTCCTTCCTTCCTTCCTTCCTTCCTTCCTTCCTTCCTTCCTTCCCCTCTCCTCTCCTCTCCTCCCCTCCCCTCTTTCTCTCCCTCCCTCCCTCACTTAAAAACATCTAGGCCAAGGGTATCAAACTCAATTTCACTGAGGGCCGCATCAGGGTTGTGTTTGACCTGGGAGGGCCAGGGGTGGGCATGGCCATGGTGGGCGTGACACGAGACTCATGTCAGGGGGGGCACCTGTGATGACCAAGTGCTAAGGCAGGACTTCCCTGAGATCCACTCCCTTCCTTCCTTCCTTCCTTCCTTCCTTCCTTCCTTCCTTCCTTCCTTCCTTCCTTCCTTCCTTCCTTCCTTTCCCCCCCAAGCTCCATTTTCACTGACATCATATGAAGGCACTGTTTTGATGCTACAATTGTTTATTATAATGATATTATCTCCCCTTAAATGAGTTTTATAAGCAACGAGTATGATATTTTATGTTCCTAAGTCTTAGAAATATTCAGCAGGCAGGTTAATTTATTCATCTTCTTATAACTCATAATCATGCATCTGCCTTAAAGACAGAAGCTAACTCTGACCCACTTGGAAAAGAGAGAGAGAGAGAGAGAAAGAAAAGAGAGAAAACAATTAGTCTTTTTCTCTCTTTACACTCAAACCACATTAATGCAACAGTAGTAAAACTATTTGTGGATTTTGAGATTTGGTTGCTAGGATATACTGTATATTAAAATTTACTATGGCTGTCCTAAATTCCACCAGATGGAGCTTGTCATTTCTTCCCATGATCAATTTCAATATGAATAGCCTAATAATTTAATACTAATTAAACATGGATTATATGTGCGAGGAAAAAAAAATTGGATGAACTCAAAATATAGGACTCTGTATAGGAATCATTTTTACGTAATTGTTTAAATAACTTGAAAATATTTTTTGTAAGTAAAATTTATAAGTAAAATAATAATTATACAGTATATACAAGTACACACAGGGCAATGTCAAACAAACTAAATGGGTTTACTTTTTTAAAAAAACATAACAAACCGAATGAATAAAATATATAGCTACTTTTTGCATAAGGGATATTTGGACTGCTTTCTCTAAATAAAAAAAAATAACAACATGAAAAAGTTTGAGCCTTAAGCTATTTTTTTCCATTATTTCAACATCCACTGTCTTTTTCAACTACAGGTAGTCCTCAACTTAGAACAGTTTATTTAGCGACTGTTTGAAGTTACAATGAAAAAGTGACTTATGACTGTTTTTCAAACTTATGACCTTTGCATCACCCCCATGGTCATGTGAACATAATTCAGACTCTGGGCAACTGATTCATATTTATGACGGTTGCAGTGCCCTGGGGTCATGTGATCACCTTTTACGACCTTCTGACAAGCAAAATCAATGGGGAAGCCAGATTCACTTAACAACCTGGTCACTAAGTTATCAACTGCAGTGATTCACTTAAGAACTATGGCAAGAAAGGTCGTAAAATGGGGCAAAACTCACTTAACAAATGCCTCACTTAACAACAGAAATTTTGGGCTCAATTGTGGTCGTAAGTCGAGGACTACCTGTAATTAATTTTGAATTATCTAAACAAATCATCAACAACTTGCTTAACGCATTGTAAGCCGCCCTGAGTCTCCGGAGAAGGGCGGCATAGAAATCGAACTAATAAATAAATAAATAAATAACTTCTCTGTAGTGATAACATTTATTTCCTGGATATTCTCTCTTGATCTTTTTAATATCACATAGAATTCAATTCTGAAATTTCTATAAGAAATGAACAGTGGTGGGTTTCAGCCAGTTTGCACCACTTCGGGAGAACCGGTTGTTAACTTTCTGAGCAGTTTGGCAAAGTGGTTGTTGGAAGAAATCATTAGGGCAGAGAACCGGTTGTTAAATTACTTGAATCCCACCACTGCAAATGAAGTGACGTGTATTGCCATTTTCTATAATGAACATTATAGGTTATAGGTACCCTACTTTAGGTAGCGATAGAAGAAATTATACAAAACTCAGACTGAGTTGTGGAGTCCTCAATTTTCAGAGAAGTTCAGAAAGCACCAAGAATTCCACATAAAGATTCAGACACATTTAGCATTAGTACCAATGGTAAATGTGGTACATCAATGCTGGTTCCAGCCTCCCTAGGTGTGATGTTGTCAGATGATTTAGGATTACAGTTTCAAGTGTTGCTGAAATTCTCCAACACTACTGAAAGTAGAAAGGTATGCCGTGGTGGCGCAGTGGTTAGAATGCAGTACTGCAGGCTAATTCACTGCTTACTCCAGGAGTTCGATTCTGAGCGGCTCAAGGTTGACTCTGCCTTTCATCCTTCTGAGCAGGGGTGAAATTCAGCCAGTTCTATCCGGATCGGCGACGGTTAAGGGAGGCTCCGCCCACCCACACGGATGTCATAATGTCACTTTATTGTGACATTTTAAGCCTCTGCGCATGCACAGACAACGGCACACGCAAGCACATTTGCGAACTGGTAGGGAAGGTAAGTGAATTTCAACCCTGCTTCCAAGGTTGGTAATGTTGTGACCTAGGCTCACTTAGGCATAAAAGACACACTTAGTCTTAAACAAACCTAATTTATTATAACAGCTGGGAATTACTTCCTTCCCAGCTTAGTCCAAATTAATTCCAAAACAAGTCCTTCAGAAAAAGTCCTTCGGCCTTATCACAAACCTTTGTCTTTTTTGGCACCTTGCCAAAGGCTTTTCTTGGCAAAATCCCACGAAGTTCAGAAACAAGAGACTCCGACTAGAAACAAATGTAGCAACATTTCTTTCCTACAAAAAGCCCAAGAGCCTTTGCTGCTCTTTTAAGCCTTATGGGAGGGGCCAATCATCTCCTGGCCTTACTCCCGAGTCGTCCTTTTTGCTTCAGCTGCTCTTGCCTTCTGGCAGCTCTTCGTGTGCACTAGGAACAGACTCTTCCTGTTCCTCTGCCTCTCTGCTTTCTGCCTCCGGAGGCTCCAGAGTCCACGCATCACTCCCAGATGGCCCTGGCCCCATCTCTGCCTCTGACGCAGAGCCCTCATCCAGGCCTTCCCCTGACTCCAGGACCGGCCCATGGTCCTCCCCAGCCTCCTCACTGTCTGACTCCGCTGCGAGCTCCACAGGCTGCTGGTGGACCACATCAGGTAAAATGAGGCCCCAGATTGTTGGGGGAAATATGCTGACCCTGTAAACCGCTTAGAGAGGGCTGTAAAGCAGTGTGAAGTGGTAGATAAATCTAAGTGCTATTGCTGTTGCTATGCAGAAAACTTTCCATGTGTTGGTGACTTTTATAGAAATAAGAATACAGTACGAGGCATAGTCAAGGATTTTATTTAGTCTGAATTTCAAAGTGAGGGCTTCCTTAATTCAAATGTAAAGGCATTGTAGAAGAAATGTCTTTTCGACTCATACTTATTCACATTTTTATGTCTCCTTTAACCCAAAGCAAGAGGAAATAGGGAACGAGCACCAAGCATCAACCTTGCTAGGTGATTGGTCCTTGACAGCTTTCTAAAGGTTTTTTTGATGCTGTCATTTTACTTTCCCTTTTACTACATTTACAAGTAACGGTCAAAAAGTTGTTGAATGCTATAAAAATGACTGCAGATAACAACTGTACATGTGTATTGTTTGGGACAGAATCTAAAATATATTTCTATTTTTAAACTTGTTTGAAAACGTTGGCTTTCCCATTAAAATCAACTGGCTTCTTTTTCATGAAGGGATGCCCCCGAGGGAGCGGTGGATAAAAATGCTTCTCAAGATGGAATGTGAAAAGATAGACAGTTAGAAAGCTGCATGCAAAACATTTCACGCTGAAATCAATAGCAGGAAGGCAGAAGGGGAAAAACAACATGGTTTACTTACTATAAAGAAGCACAGAAATAGTTTATTGTCTTTTAAATTAAGTGCTTTGTTTTTGCATCATGTTGAAGAAACTTAGATATTCATATATTCAGGTACTCAATAGAAAGGGATTGTTTTTTAAAAAAATTGTTACAAAATCCTTGTTTTATAGAGAAAAGGGGATGCTTGCTGAGATTGTGTGGTTCCCAGTAAATTTTATTTCTGAATTAACATTATTCTGAAAGTGATCTCTGGAGAGTATTTCTTTCTGGCGAGTGTCAGTGCATATTTCTTTTTCATGTGCTAATAAAATGCTCCGAACATGCCTTTAAAAATAGGAAGGGTCTTAAGGACTCCACTTCTAATGCTTGAATACTTTGTGACAATCACATTTTTAATGCAACTTGTTTCAAAGCAGTTTTATAAACTAGCTTACCAGGTCCAAACCTTTGTCATCTGTGCATTGTGTGGTGTTCCACAAGGCAGAATTATGAAGAGATTTAATACGTAATTGAAGAAATTTGACCTGGCTGAAGATAAACAGAGCCAGGACTGTTTAGCATTTGGACTGAGCTCCTCCAGAAAACATTAAGTCTGCAGGCTAGACAGAAAAGTTGAACAAAACAAAATCTTAAGAAGACGGCAGTATCACATACTTTTCATATTTCTGTAAACAAAGCTATGCAGATGTGACCTCAGGAATGTCTCAGTAGGATTGTCTGCAGGGAAAATTAAAAACTAATGGCCACAAAGGTGTGAAATTTTGTATGTTTTTTTATGTGTGTCACACATAAAGTTAGCCACCATCTTGACTTTTTTTGACCATTCCCTGGGGACAACCTGTTCTCTACCCAGACTTGAGTTTGTTTTGAGTGGAAGCCTCCTGAGACCATTTCCACCTCAGCTCCTTCCTAGCGTACATGTTATACCTTGTAATTATACTTCAGGATGAAAGAGAAAACTAAGGTAGAAAATAATACTTTCAAAATTGTGCAGGTTAATAAAGACTTGAGCCTTTTATGAAAGGGTGGATGCACAGGTAGAGAACAGAAACTCTTCCTAATCATGCTCTTGCTTCCAATTTCTTTTGCAAAACCCCTTCAATGAAGCAAGTAAACTGGAAAGTTATGGAGCCTTATACCAGTAGGAATATCTAAAGGCTGGAATACAGAAGAAACTTATATTCTGCTTGCATGTGTAGTTGGGAACAAGGAAGTTACAAGTGGATTCCACCAACAAGAGGGATCAAAGGATTAAAATTCTGATTCCCTATTTTATAATAATCTTTCAAATCTCTGAGATGGACATAGACTCAGTTAGTTGAATTCAGTTAATTTAAATCAAGAAAACCCCAGCCTTCTCATTAATTTCAATGGGAAATTAGCAGAACTAAATGCAATAGTTTTGCATCGATATATGTGAGCTAACTAGTGGGTCATTCATCACTCTAAAACTATGCTTTATCATGGCAATAAGATCAATAAGTTGTTGAACCAGATCATGATGTTGTTGAAAGGAATATCCAGGTCCAGGTCCAAGCTGGGAGAAAGGCACTGGAGACAAAATGGAGTCTAGAGCTGAGGTGGCGCAGTGGTTAGAGTGCAGTACTGCAGCTACTTCAGTTGACTGCTAGTTCAGCAGATCAGCAGATGAAATCTCACCGGCTCAAGGTTGACTCAGCCTTCCATCCTTCCGAGGTGGGTAAAATGACCCAGATTGTTAGGGGGCAATATGCTATTTAGTATACTGTCTTTGGTGTAAGCCGCCCAGAGTCCTCGGAGAGTGGGCGGCATAGAAATATGACTAATAAAAAAAAAAAGAGGCTGATTAGAAAGAGGGTCCATTTACTGATGAAACAGACCCACCAAGCACATGTGATTCGGGGCAGCTGACCACATGGAGTTGAGGGTGAGATTTTTTATATACCTTATCTGAACTTTGCACTTGAGCTTCCAGTTCCTGTGCAAGAACATGTATTCTGTTGGCTGTTGTAAGGGTTATGTAGAGATCATAGCTGGCTCTTTGGGTTGTCTTAGCTCCCAGGTTTGGTTGAAGTTTGGACTGCTGAGATGATGCAATGAAGAGGCTTCTATTCTAAAAGGATGTTGGACAATTTCCTATTATGGCTTAATGGCTTTGTCCTGGTTTGGATCTTGAGTGAGGGCTAATCCTATCATTCTGCCTTTGTTCAGACTTTGCTTCAGGGAGTAATGGATTACTAAATCTGCGTTTCTAAAAGCTGCCCCAGCTCAGTATCAGCTTGGGGACAGGGAGCTGGGGCTCTGAGTTTCCATTTTCCTTAACATTTTTTCTTTTTCTTTTAGGAGAAATATTTTATCCTGCTTTTTAAAAAAATATTCCTCAAAATATTTCATTCTTCTAGGAAGGGGGAGTGGCTTCCCACAATGTAATGATATGTACCAATGATCTTGGGAACAAGGGGAAGATATGCTGTCTAGGAAACAGACAAAAGAAGGAGGACCCTCCAAGGGCTTAATGGACAGACAAATAAATTTAGGAAGTATCTGCCCTAATTGATAAGGCAGTTAAAAGTACTAGTGCGAAGTCTGACCTGCAAGATCCTATTAATGTAGTCTTATGATAAAATAGAATTAGCTCATCTAGACTTGGTTCCTGTCTGGGATAACTTTTCTTTTCTGTCTTCTCCTATACCCATTGAAACAAATGGGAATAATTAGTCACACTTGCCTGGATTGCTGTAGGGTCAAATTTTGAGCCTTCTTGAAGAAATGGAGGAATCTTGGATTCAGTATCTCTAGTATCACACCTAATTCATAGTTAGAGTGCTGTATGAACTAAGAAGGCCTTTCAGGTCTTCTAACTGTATCTCCATTTCCACTGTAATTAAGTGTAATTGACTGTAATTGATCCATCCAAAATCATATATATTTCCAAATAGATTGGTTTGATTAGTTTGTTGGCATGCATAAACATTTCAATAAAACACAGAAACGTATAATGTATGATTAGTAAAGTATATTATATTACCCAATTCACCTCATATCCTATGCAAAATTATTCCCTATACTAACCCATCTCTAACAGCTGATCGTCTAGACTCTGTTTGAAAACCTCCAACTCACTTCTTCACGATCAGGAGATTTCCAGTAAAAGTCAGTTTGAATTACCTTTAAAAATATTGCAGGTCATTGCACATTATTTCCCCCTCACTTTCAACACAAAATGGGTTTATAGATCATAGCAGATCACTGCTATTCCTTCCCCTGGTCTTCTTTTTTTACAAGCCATACATGAACCAGTTGTTTTAGATATGTGCTCCATAATGGAAGATATAATACAGGTTTTTTCAATATGCTAGATGTTTTAAAAGAAAAACATTTAAGACAAAATTTATCTTCTCTATGCTACTGCAGACAAATGGGGCAGGGTGAATTAAACGGACTGTTTATCTTCTGTTGTTTAAAAAGAAAAAGGATGTGTGTAAGTCCAATTATGAGCATGCTGAATATTTATAATATAACATAATTATGCCTACTGTTACAAATAGAAATATCAAATATCAAATTTCTTGTCAGACAGTAGTAAAATACACAGCTTGATGCAGAGCTTTATAAAAGTTTGGCAGAGAATCAGTTACACATTTTTCATTTTTCAAACTACAGTTTCCTCCATGTCTTTTCACATGAATTTTTAATTGTGACTAACAGGGACAATACTTTCTTCTTGCTCTTTAAAAGAGAAAAAGAAAAGTCAACTTGGAATGTAGCCGCTTCTAACCAGACATTTGTTCTACATTACCCAGAGGCAGAATGATAATCTGAGATCAGGATTTCCACAAATGAAATTTCCAAAACCAGAGAGATATTTGTACAATGACATTCAGCTATAGGGAAAAGGAAAACAATCATTTTTATTCGATAAATAGAAGGTTTAGGCTAGGAAGACAGAATTTAGATGCACTTAGAGGACAAATTATTTTTCAATAGGAAAATCCAAAACAGATAGAAAAATCCACCTGATAGGGAACTTTTAAAGATACGTGTTCTTGAGAAACTTGAGACTATAACTTCCTACACTTCCTCCCTCTGTGGAAAGGATAAATCCCATTTCATCTCCATCTGGTTTCATCATTGAACACTGATGTTCAAAAATTCCAAATAAAATCACAGTTCTTCAACATAGCACAACCTTTGGTTAAAAATGGGGAGCAACTAGCCTTTTTGGATTCCTGATCTTAGTTGTTCATTTCTTGACTCAATATAACTTTCCGTGGTCGCTAAGATCAGAAAGTGAGCAAAGGTCAACCAAGAAATCCTTTTCATCTAGGAAATCTTGCTGGGTGTTAGGATGAGCTAGGTAAGGATGAACTAAATAAATCTCTGAACTATTTCAGTTAAGAGACTATTAATTATGATTTTGGCAAATGTTTGCTTTTCCAGATTCCAATTCTTTTCACTCTTTCTATGTTGTATGTGGCAAAAATGCATTCGGTCTCTGAAAAGACTTATTAAAAGTTTTTTTTCCCCCTGTGCATTGATCACTCCAAATTTTCTTTCATCCTTCTCTAAAAGCATCATTTCTGTTTTCTATAACTGATTCTAACCCTACACTCCCCTTTTTGTTGCTATTTGAAATACTAGAGATACTGATACTTGTTTCTTTCATTCATCATGCTTGTAGCTGGACTGAAGTACAACCTTTTTCTTTTCTTTTTTTTAAATAAAGAATTATATCACCCAATGTGCTGGTGCCAATTAAGAAGATAAAGATAACAAAGCGCTAGTCCTAGATTCATGAGGCACAAATGTTACAACCTATGTACAAAGAGAAATATCAGAGGGGGGGGAATGTCTTACATATTCTCTACATATCTCTCGGAAAAAATAATAAGTGGCTTGCCATTGAAGAAAGAAAGGAAGGAAGAAAAAAGAAAAAAGAATAAAAGAAAGAGAGAGAGAGAAAGAGTAAAAGAAAGTAAGTAAGTAAGTAAGTAAGTAAGTAAGTAAGGAAGGAAGGAAGGAAGGAAGGAAGGAAGGAAGGAAGGAAGGAAAAGGGTGTGTGAGAGAGACTGAAAGAAAAGAAAAGAGAAAAGAAAAGAGAAAAGACTTGCCAAGCCAATTTATAGAACTGGTGTATCTTGGCATAAATTGATATAATGGTGATTGGTAATGATTATATAACTCTTTCTGATCATCCCCCAGTACCTTCCCTGACCCACATGACACAACTTGCACAGCCCAATGCACACTTCTTGATCCATGCTTTTCACTTACATACCCTACCTAACCCTCGTGGAACATCCACACAACCCTCCCCAACCTGTTCAGCACCTCTCATACACTCCCATGTACAATTCTTCATTTTCAGTTCCCGTCACTCCATTCCCCAACCAGCAGCAACCACCCAACTACCTGCTGGCCTTGGACCTATAACATTCTGCTGGCTTCCACTGAATTTCTCCCTGGAAGCTTACCACAAGCAAAGGAAAGGGGGTGCTAGAAGGAATAGGAGGGAGGAAAGAAGGAAGGAAGGAATATTTTTGATATTTCCTGCTGGTTTCCCACAATGAAACTCACTGGGGAAGCTGGCAGGAAATCGGAGGTCCAACTCCTTTTTTGCCCACATGTAGTCATTCTTTTTTCTCTGTTTAGGTAAAGAAATATTTCTGAAATGATGACCTAGCAGACACAGGTTGCTTACTTTCAGCTAATTACTTTGATGCACATTGCCATTTCTGTAGCATCTTTGATGCTCATTGCATTTCTTCATTTTAGTGGGATCTATTTGTTATGGAAATGTACTAAGTGAAACCACCAACAAGCTGGAGAGAGTTAACAGGTGCACTTTTATTCCATACAAAAGAACAATACTCATCAGATTCTTCTCCAGGAAGGAAAAAGACACTTGGATAGAAACAAGAGCAGAATATACGCAGTGCATTTATAACTACTCATTTAACTAATTTTTATCTAATTAGTTTAAGAATAAGATTTTATCATAAATTTGCCCGTTTGTTCTTTGATAACCACATAAATATTTTTGTCTTGAATGCCAGTAAGAACTGATTTTCAACAACCTGAGTCTGTGATAGTCATTCTAATTTACTAGGTTAGTAAGAGTTTACTTCAAGATATTTCTTCAAGACCATTTAGTTATTCCCAAGTCCTCCCTGCGCATTTGCTTTGTATTTTCCCTATTAACCATTCCCCCCTATATGACTTACTGAAGAATTTATCTCTTCAGTAAGTCATGTAGGGAAAAAATGAATATGATAAACATAGAACAGAAACCTTGACATACATCCATATTTCTACAAGGAATTGCAAAGCTTTCTGAGGAGAATAGCTCTCTCCTGTCTACTAATTGTACAAGTGATTTATAGTTATGGCTCTTGCACCCAAAGACGTGTGTGAAATCAAGGAGAAATTCTGATTTGTTTTGAGCAGCAGTGGACCAAGACAATAAATAAGATGTGATGGCTGAAAAAGCCTTAAATCATTCCCACAATCCCTGGTCTGTGGCCCAGTGCTGGGCTGTGGTCCATTCAGAGCCAGGCCACAAAAGTGGTGGATACATACATACTCGTGAGTGAGTAAAGCTGCATTTGTAAAAGCAGTGCATGCACACGCATGAAACTATCCCCTCTCCCTACCACCACTGCCACGGCCGTCTCCACTGGTTCGCTGAGCTGGAAAACTGGAGACAGCATGCCTTCAATAAATGGCCTTTGCATATATTCCCTATGTTGTGTGAATGTTTGAACACTCAAATGTTCAAATGTGTCTTCCCAGAAATAACTGCTTATAGGTCATTTGCTCCTCTCTTCTGCTATTAGCCTTACACTGCTGTGCAGATCAGGAGGGGATTAAATGTGTTTGCTATCATATAACAGAGACGGCAAACTTATTTTCTGATATGTTTGTACAGAGTTGTTACCTGCTTATCACTACAGGGAGATTATGTACTGCAGTTCTAAAATAAAAATTTGATAGACAGACAATATACTTCTCAGGAAGGTCAAGCTCAACCCGGAAATCTTATTCAAATCCCACTGACGTGAGACAGCTGCATGGAAAATCTTCCCATATCTATTTACAATAAACTGTGGGAATATGTTTGCAGAAGGCTCCATCCATCCATCCAAGCTGGCTTGGATGGATGCTTGGATGGCTATCCAAGCATCCATCCAAGCATCCATCCATCCATCCATCCATCCATCCATCCATCCATCCATCCATCCATCCTTCTTTAGGTAGCTTTGCTTAAATCTAAGTGCAGTGCATTATTCTCAAAGGTGGGTTTCACATTAGTTTACCACCGGTTTGCCGCACACCGAAAATGTGAGCGTACGTGAACACACTTGTTTCACTCACACGTGCCTTCTGAAAATGCACCCGGCCTTCCATGCATGCACTTTGCTCTCATGCGCAGCTTGCACACATGCACATGGCTTAGAAAATGTGGCTAAATGGGACGGCATAGTGCTGGGGTGGGGGGAGGCAGGGGGCAGGCCCACTCGCAGGTCACCATTGAACTGGTCCGAACTGGATAAGAACCACCACTGATTATTCCTACTGGTTTTAAAACAAGCTGAATTCCACTTCTTCTTTTTCCCCTCACTCTAAATGGGAATAGTGAGAGGGTTAAGTTCTGAAAAGGTGTAAGCTTGACCTTTTGAAAGATCAGATCTTTGACATATTGTTTAATATTCGGAAAATCCACTTCCTCCCATTATCTCTTTGACAAATTTTCCTGGGCTGCTCAGGATCTTCTGCTCTCCTATGCAAGCATCAAAATAAATGCCAATTTAGATACACAACTGATTTAAAAAAGAAAAAGAAAAAAGCAGCGATGCAAAATAATAAGTCATGACATTCAGAACTAAAGTTTTCTTTTCTTTTTAAAGTAAGTGCCGTAATTTTAGATTTAGAAAATAATCAAGTTAATTTTCTTATGGGCTATGTGATTGTCAGATGAATCCGAAGCGTGTTTACTAAAAAGTAACACTCAAAACAAATTGTGCATCGGACTGGAACATTAGTCAGCTAAATTGTATAAGCTGATAAACCTTATTTATATAGGTCTTAATGGGATTAAATTATTATTAACTCTATATAGATGATAGACTTGACAGTATACTCTTTTGATGATTCATCAAACTCCGAATTCATTAGCAGTGCTGCCTGGAGTTTTATCTTGAATTCATAATACCATTTCCTGTGGACCCAAAGGAGCTGTTTCAAGAGGCAAGTGGACTTACTTGTTTTTGAACATGAACAGATTGAGCTGGAAGGGACCTTGGAGGTCTTCTAATCCACCCCTCTTCTTAAGCAGGAGACTCTATACCATTTCAGATAAGTGACTGTCTAGTTTCTTAAAAACATCCAGTGATGGAGCTCCCACAATTTTTGAAGGCCAGCTGTTCCAATGGTTAATTTTCCTCATTGTTAGAAAGTTTCTCCTTAATTCTAGGTTGCTTCTTTCTTTGATTAATTTCCAACTATTGTTTCTTGTCCTGCCCTCAGGTGCTTTGGAGAATAATTTGATCCCCTCTTCTTTGTGGCAGCCCCTCAAATACTGGAATACTGCTATCATATCACCCCTAATTCTTCTTTTCTTTAGACTAGTCAAACCCAAATCCTGCAGCTGTTCTTCATATGTTTTAGTCTCCAGGCCTTTGATCATCTTAGTTGCTCTTCTCTGAACCTTTTCCAAAGTCTCAATATCTCTTTTGTAGTATGGTGACCAAAATTGGTTGCAGTTTGAAGTTTGAATGATTTCTTTGAAGACATTTTGCTTCTCACCCAAGAAGCTTCTTCAGCTCTAACTGGATGGTGGAGAATGGAAGGATTTATACTGCCTGCAGACAGCTGGTCATTTGCATTCTTTTAAAGCAGGGGTCCTCAAACTTGGCAGCTTTAAGACTTGTGGACTTCAACTCCCAGAATTCTCCAGCCAGCTGTTGGCTGGAGAATTCTGGGAATTGAAGTCCACAAGTCTTAAAGCTGCCAAGTTTGAAGACCTCTGTTTTAGAGAGTTGTTGAGGCCATCTGGAAGTTTATCTGCATCATCAGGGTCACCTGAGTAATGCAAATTAGTTCTTCTTATAACTGTTGAAAGGATCGTATGGTAGACTCCATAGACATTTATTGTGGAATTTCAATGTGTCAGAAGAAAAGAGATGACAATTTCATTTCATCTTATCTATTGCTATTTTAACTGCCTTGTACCTGTCCAAACCAGGCTATATCTGTCCAAACCAGTGAATCTACAGGTAGTCCTCAATTTATGAACAGTCATTTGATGATCATTAAAAGTTCCAATGGAGCTCCCTGTGATACTACCTGGTTCCAAATTTCCAATAGCTACCCACCACCCCTGTGGTCACATAACCACTCGGCAACTGGCAAGAATTTATGCCCATTTGCAGCATCCTGTGGTCATGATATTTTTTGCCCCAAACTGGCATTTAGAAAACCATTGGTTCACTTAATGACTACAGTATTTGCTTAGTGACCACCATAAAAACTGGTCATGTGTCAAAGTTTTGTCATTGTGGCATTTGTTTTATACTTTAAATTTAGAAAGCTTTTGTTCTATTTGATGTACAGTTTAAATATAATCATTACAAATAATTAGGATATTTATTCTTACCCAAATCTAATAACAACAAAATTATTGAGTTTATTCATTGTGTTTATTTATTACTGTAGGAGACACAATAGTAGATTTGTCTAACAGAAAAACTATCTTAGGTCTAAAGTCCTTGAATATGAATGTATGTAACAATAGACACCTTATAGACACTCAATGGACACTTTATAGATATTTTACAGACCCTCAAAAACCAATAATTTATTATAACTCTTTATTTTTTACTATCCAAACAGTGAGAGAAATAATATTTATTTAAGGATATACGATGTTCTTCTAAGAAATTCTGCTCACCTTTATGAAGTTAGCCAAAAGTTCCTGAAAAGCCAAAATTTTAATTCACAGAATGAAATGGTTTTTAATTCTGTCGATTAAAAATGTGGTGAATTTCACTTGAAGTCAAATAAATTCACTAGATCCAGGTTAATACAGCAGAAGATCAGCATATTTTATTTATTTATTACATTTCTATCTGGCATTTATTATTTTAGAAATAATAGGCAGTTATTTCCTTCTATTTTCTCTACAATAACAATCTTATGACGTTGGTTTCGGCTGAGAGAGAAAGACTGACCTAAAGTCACTTAGCTGACTTTCATACTTAAGGTGGGACTAGAACTCACAGTCTCCTGGATTTCAGCCTAATGCCTTAGTCACTAAACCAAAATGGCTCTTAATACATGAACATCCATAATGCTGGGGGTACCGTAGTATTGCAATAAATGCCATACATATGATGAAGACATTATAGAAATGCCATAATTTATGTACTTGCAACCAATATAAGGGCACAAAGGTATGCAGTGAAGTTATTTACCTGAATATGTCAAGTGAATATGGGTGCACATCATCATTTAGGTATCACAAATACCACTGGGAACTGAATATTTATTTATTTATTATATAGAATAGAATAGAATAGAATAGAATAGAATAGAATAGAATAGAATAGAATAGAATAGAATAGAATAGAATAGAATAGAATAGAATAGAATAGAATTCTTTATTGGGCAAGTGTGATTGGACACACAAGGAATTTGTCTTGGTGCATATGCTCTCAGTGTACATAAAAGAAAAATACATTCGTCAAGAATCATAAGGTACAACACTTAATGATAGTCATAGGGAACAAATAAGCAATCAAATCATATTAGGAAACAGTCAATATAAATCATAAGGATACCAGCAACAAGGTTACAATCATACAGTCATAAGTGGGAGGAGATGGGTGATAGGAACAATGACGAGATTAATAGTAGTGCAGTCTTAGTAAATAGTTTGACAGTATTGAGGGAATTATTTGTTTAGCAGAGTGATAGCGTTTGGGAAAAAACTGTCCTTGTGTCTAGTTGTTTTGGTGTGCAGTGCCCTATAGCATCGTTTTGAGGGTAGGAGTTGAAATAGTTTATGTCCAGGATGGGAGGGGTCTGTAAATATTTTCACAGCCCTCTTTTTGACTCGTGCAATATACAGGTCCTCAATGGAAGGCAGGTTGGTAGTAATTGTTTTTTTCTGCACTTTTAATTATCCTCTGAAGTCTGTGTCTGTCTCGTTGGGTTGCAGAACCAAACCAGACAGTTATAGAGGTGCAGATAACAGACTCAGACTTATTACTTATTTTATTTTTGTCCTGCCTTTATATTCACAAAAAACTGAAGGCTGAGAACATATCCAACACACCTTCAACGTCCTATTTTCCCAGTAACAACAACCCTGTGAGGTGAATTGCACCGAGAGAGAGAGAGAGAGAGAGAGAGAGAGAGAGAGAGAGAGAGAGAGAGAGATTGTTCCAAAATTACCCAGCTGACTTTCATGGCTAAGGTGGAACTTGAATTCACAGTCTCCTTCTTTCTAGCCGCTAGACGAGAGCTGTCAAACTTGCAGCCTGAGGGCCAAATGCGTCACATGCTGGCCATGCCCAGACCTGGTTTAGCAAAGAGGGGAAAAGTCATGATATGTCATGTGATGATGCAAATTTGACACTCCTGGCACTAGACCAAACTGGCTCTATACGCTATATTCTAAAACAGTATAATTAGCCTTTTCTTTGAAATCAGCTGAAATCAGCTTCCTTAGTTCTTCCTAATAAGACTCCTGTATAAAGGTCGGTACTTTACACAGTACCTTTAAGATAAAAAAAATAATAATAATTAGCTATTAACAAGATTCTGCTGCTCCAGTATCCATTTTTGTAATTATTATTTTATTACGTATTAAATCAGACCTAGCTAGATGCAGGCAGATAAGCAACAAATCTCAACTATCATAAAACAAATATATTTCCATTTCATCATTGGAAGCTTATAGTATTATGAGATATTTCATCATCTTACTTCTAGTCAAAATCCATATATCCCTGGAAAGCTTTAAGCTAGAAAATACTTAGTTAACATTATTCAAATAATTCAGAAGAAAGTATAAGCAGTGAATAATACATTCGGCCAATACTATTAATTATACATCAAGCTAAAATATGAGCTCTGAAAAATCAAACTTTGGTCTGGCACAATTCCATGAACAGGACTGTAATCCAAGAATAGTTTCCAATTAAAATTCGATTTTGGACCTACTAATTCTAATTCTAACATTATTCTAAGGCATAGTCCCACAATTTAGCCAGTACAAGTAGTCCTCGAATTACATCTGTAATTGAGGCTAAAATTTAAGTAGCACATTTGTTAACACAGTTTTGCCCTATTTTACAACCTTTCTTGCCACAGTTGTTAAGTGAATCACTGCAGGCATTAAATTAGTCACACAGTTGTTAAGTGAATCTGACTTTCCCATTGACATTGCTTGTTGGAGGTTCGCAAAAGGTGATCACATGACCCCAGGACACTGCACTGTCATAAATATGAATCAGTTGCAAGAGTCCGAATTTTGTTCACATGACCATGGGGATTGTGCAAAGGTCATAAATGTGAAAAACAGTCATAAGTCACTTTTTCAGTGCCATTGTAACTTCAAACAGGCGCTAAATGAACTGTTGTAAGTCGAAGACTTACCTATATCCTTTTTGATAACTTGAGAATTACAAATTTCATGGGCAGGTCATTATTTTGATGAGTACCGACTGTATGCAGCTAAGTCTGAGGGGTAATATAAGAGCTTAATGATTGCTACTTTTAAGTCTCTCAGCAGCTAATGGTACAGCAATGGTACAGATGTAAAAAAAGATGTGGAGACACTAGAAAGAGTGCAGAGAAGAGCCACAAAGATGATTAGGGGACTGGAGGCTAAAACATATGAAGAACGGTTGCAGGAACTGGGTATGTCTAGTTTGATGAAAAGAAGGACGGGGGGGTGAAATGATAGCAGTGTTCCAATATCTCAGGGATTGCCACAAAGAAGAGGGAATCAAACTATTCTCCAAAGCACCAGACGCTGGACAAGAAGCAATGGGTGGAAACTAATCAAAGGAGAGAAGCAACCTAGAACAGAGGAGAAATGTCCTAATCAGTAAAACAACTTGCGAGAAGTTGTGGGTACTCCATCATTGGAGGCTTTTAAGAAAAGATTGGACAGCTACTTGTCTGAAATGGTATAGGGTTTCCTGCCTAAGCAGAAGACCTCCAAGGTCCCTTCCAACTCTGTTATTCTATTCTATTCTATTCTATTCTATTCTATTCTATTCTATTCTATTCTATTCTATTCTATTCTATTCTATTCTATTCTATTCTATTCTATTCTCTATTCTCTATTCTCTATTCTCTATTCTCTATTCTCTATTCTCTATTATTTTCTATTTTCTATTCTATTCCTTGGTAACCAGCAACATGTATTTGAAATGGTTGTGGTGTCCTGGGGTCATGTGATAGCCTTTTGTGACCATTTGTGACCCAGCAGACTTCCCACAAGCCTAGTCAATAAGGAAAGCCAGATTCACTTAACAACCTTGGCAAAAAGATTGTAAATTGGGTATGACTCACTTAATGACCATCTTTCTTAGTGATGGAAATTCCAGTCTCAATTCTGGTGGTAAATCGAGGATTCCCTTTATGTCCTCCCTTATGCTTCAACCCCAACATACACACAATTCAGGGGTGAAATCCAACAGGTTATGGAGAACCGGTAGCAGAAATTTTGAGTAGTTCGGAGAACCGGTAGTGGAAATTTTGAGTAGTTTGGAGAACTGGCAAATACCACCACGCCCACCAAGTCACACCCACAGAACCAATAGTAAAAAAATTTAGATTTCACAAATGACACGATTGTAATTCATATATACATTCAGATTAAAAACTTGATGACCAATCTAATCCTTAATAATTCATAAAACAAATTCCACCAAGACAATCATCTTATTCCTGCACCTCACTGTGAACTGGAGATTTCAGTCTAAAAACACAGATTTCTAACATGCAAAGCTATTGATTTCTATAAATATAGAAATACAATTAGTCATGTGTTTCGGCAAAGCTGCAACTAATATAAAGCAATATCATTCTTTAAAACAATGATACTTCAATTTGGATAGCAAAATTGCTTGTATCAGTCTGACGCTGTGTGTGCATTTATTACTTTATTAAGCATTGATTCTTTATGAAAGGTAAATAAAAACATGAGCTCATTTTTGCAAACTAACCATGCCCAAACAGTACAATCGTATCAAGAAGAGTAATTCTGTTGTCGTTCTTTAAATTAAACATTCAAATGAAGTGCCATGTCTCATTTAAATAGGTTTGAGAAGTCAATACTGAGTAAGCATACAAAGGAAAAAATGTGTCTGGTGTATAGAAGTCTTGGAATTGGCTTTATACTGCCACCCAGTGGCAGATATATTCTGTTGTGAAAGCAGGATGCATTCCTGTCTGATAAAACCAGTTTTTGAAAACAGTGAAATGGTGAAATCCTTCCTTCCTTCCTTCCTTCCTTCCTTCCTTCCTTCCT
Organism: Pantherophis guttatus; assembly: GCF_059756535.1. NCBI lineage: Eukaryota > Metazoa > Chordata > Lepidosauria > Squamata > Colubridae > Pantherophis > Pantherophis guttatus. The sequence goes on along the minus strand of NC_142065.1, from coordinate 195,366,636 downwards.
TCCTTCCTTCCTTCCTTCCTTCCTTCCTTCCTTCCTTCCTTCCTTCCTGTAAATTTTCTACAGGTGGTAGGTACGCTTACTAACAAAGACCTGGAAAAATATACTATTCCAATCAAGAATGGGAAAATCAAAGTATTAAATTTATATTTAAAAACAGCATTGTAGCAAAGTCCAAATGAAGCCAGCCGCAAAAGAAATGGGACAGAATATTAATATTTTGGGATTTATCTCGGAGGAAATTCCAATAATAGATTGAAAAGAAAGGGGCTTATTATTCATTTATTTGCAAACAAAACAAAACTCTGGTTAATCCAGAGATTCTGAGAGCAGCTTCCAGGGGATGTGGAATTATGGATTTCAGTTGACGGATTACAAGCTCCATTTGCTAGTAAATATATACATTTATCATAAGCAATTAATGGCTGGTTTAGATCCTTTGCTGCCATCTGGTTAGGCCCTGTTTACTTTTACATAGCTTTGGCAATTTAAGCCATAATGAATCTCTTTGCACACAGCTGTGTTTCTTATCTATTATTCCCAGTAATCGAATGTGTTCTGCTATGCAAAGGGAAGAGGCAGCTAGCATGGCCATGCAAAGAGACTGTTGATTCACAATCATTTCTTATTGGACGAAGCCAGAGCTGAGTGTTGTTACTGTTGAATAACACCCAGACATAAAGTAGTAGGCTAGGCTGCCAAAGTCTGCTTAAAATGGTGTTTAGGATTAAGCAATGAAACTGAAACAGAATTAATGCAATCCCTGCTGCTGTGCAGCTTTTGCTTAAGCCATTAATATTATCGCTCAACATTCTTTCCCAATTTGAAGACATAATCAACTGTAGAATCATAAAGCGATGTGCTTTTATTTTACACACACACACACACACACACACACACACACACACACACACACATATAGTGCAAAATGACTACTGGCATAAGCCTGATGATGGCAGATGGGATTCTGCCGAAACGTCGCTTCTACCCTTTTAGGGATATATCCACAATTACACGGGAAGAAACTCGAAATATTAACTATACACACACACACACACACACACACACACACACACACACACACACACACACATATATATATATATATATATATATATATATATATATATATATATATATAGGGGTGAAATCCAGCTGGTTCTGACAGGTTCTAGAGAACTGGTAGCGGAAATTTTCATCAGTTCGGAAAACCAGCAAATGCCACCTCTGGCTGGACCAGAGTGGGGTGGGAATGGAAATTTTGCAATATCCTTCCCATAGGAGTGGGGAGGGAATGGGGATTTTGCAGTATCCTTCCCCTGCCATGCCCACCAAGCCACACCCACCAAGCCACACCGTCCCCACCAAGGCATGCACACAGAACCTGTAGTAAAAAAAAATTGGATTTCACCATTGAATAGAATTTTATATATATAAAATTTGCACACATCTTACTCAAATATATGAAATCCAAAAGCAACTTTCTTAAAGCATTGTAAGCCGCCCTGAGTCTCCGGAGAAGGGCGGCATATAAGCAGCAGACTTTTAAAAATGCATCAATGTCAAGCGTAGCCTTTCCAAAAATGGATTAGATTTTAATCTACATTTAATCTACGTTTTCTTTTATACATCATTTTTCTGAAGATTTTTTTTACAAAAAAGAAATTTTTTTTTAAAGAAAGGCAGAAAGAAAGAAAAAAAGGTCCGTCAATAAGGCCAAAGAATTTGAAAGAATACAATAAATTTTGTAAATAAAAATGGTGATAGTTCACAAAGATTACTAGGTGCAAATAAAAATACATATTATTTCCAGAGCAAGGAAGGTAAAGCAGGAATGGTTAAATTGAATACTTTATTTAAAGAGGAAAATACGTTCTTATTTGGATATCACTTCTGGAATTTGTGCTTGTGAAGAAAAAAAAATGAAATTGACTTTGGTTTTGTTGATTAGAAAGATTTGGTGTTATAGAAATGGCTAGTTATATATTAATATGTAAAAGCAAAAAGTTGAGGTTGGAGTGTATTTATCTTATACTGTTCTAGGAAGAGTTGGAAGTCAATGCCCCCATTTCTTTCTTTTTCTCTTCCCCCTTGTATTTCACACCCCCTTTTCCCATTCCCTTTCCTTCCCTTAATTTCCTATTTTCTTTCTTTCTTTCTTTCTTTGGTATTTTATACAATAAAAAAATGGTAAGAAAAATTAAAATTAAAAAGAAAAGATTTTTGTGCAAATCTTAGGACAAAGAATGAGAGATGCTAGCTGAATCCCTTCTCTGTTGCCCTTCTCTGCAACACTGTAATGTACTTTGGCAGTTTGCATCATTTTTCTAGGGACGCAGAGGCTCAGTGGCTAAGACATTGAGCTTGTCAATCGAAAGGTCGGCAGTTCAGCGGTTCGAATTCCTAGTGCCGCATAACGGGGTGAACTCCTGTTACTTGTCCCAGCTTCTGCCAACCTAGCAGTCCGAAAGCATGTAAAAAATGCAAGTAGAAAAATAGGGACCACCTTTGGTGGGAAAGTAATAGCGTTCCTTGCACCTTTGGCATTTAGTCATGCCGGCCACATGACCACGGAGACGTCTTCAGACAGCGCTGGCTCTTTGGCTTTGAAGCAGAGATGAGCACTGCCCCCTAGAGTCGGGAACGGCTAGCACATATGTCCGCGGGGAACTTTTACCTTTTTACCTTTATCATTTTTCTTCCATTAAAATCCATGGCACATGACTCTTACATTCTTAGCATTGTACTTGTATTCGAGAAATATAATTTTGAGAAATCCACAGCTAATGCCCAATGCAGCAATTAACAATATTAACTGCAGGAAGTATGTCAATATAAATGGAATGCATTGGAAATCAACAGAACAGACAATAAGTAGAAGCTGTTGCTTAGAATTTCAATAAAGATTTTCATACATCCCTTATAAATTACTAGTAATCTCAGTTATGCACTTGATAATACAAGAGTTTACCATTTATTTATTTATTCATTTTATATAGCTATCCATCTCAAACAAGCAATTCTGGGTGTCAAACAATAATAAAATTAATGAAAATCAAATTACAAGGACAATATAGACAGAGAATTGAATATATACAGCAGCCAAAGAAATTATAATCTATAGATGTTAACATAAGCAGTAAATGGAGACCTGAACACATTTGAAAAACCAGGCTCGGGCATTTAACTAAGTCTGCAAGGTCTTATGAAAGGCCAACTAGGCTGGGGCCAACCTAATCTCTGAAGGGATAATATTCCAACGACAACTGTGATGACTCCCCTGGATGCTTCCCCAGACATCTCTCCAGATACTAGTTCAGAGTAGGATGAACTGGTCCCAGGAACCTCAGTAGGAGACGCATCCAAAGGCTATGAATAGAATAGAATAACAGAGTTGGAAGGGACCTTGGAGGTCTTCTAGTCCAACCCCTTGCCCAGGCAGGAGTCCTATACCACTTCAGAAAAATGGTTATCCAACATCTTCTTTAAAATGTCCAGTGTTGGAGCATTCACAACTTCTGGAGGCAAGTTGTTTCACTGATTATTTGTTCTAACTGTCAGGAAATTTCTCCTTAGTTCTAAGTTGCTTCTCTTCTTGATTAGTTTCCACCCATTGCTTCTTGTTCTACCTTGTGCTCTGGAGAATAGCTTGACTCACTCTTCTTTGTGGCAACCCCTGAGATATTGATATGAGATAAACTCTGAGATATGAGCCAGGAGTGGAGGGCACTCAAGCACAGGGGAGCAACTGGACAAGCAGCCGGCTGAGCTAGAGACAGAAGAGGCATACCTAACCCTGGGAAGCCCAAAGGTTTTGGGTGCAGAGAGCAAAGAGCTGCAGTTGAGCAGTGGAGATGCCTTCTTCTCCTGATCTGAGAGCACATAGAACTGAGAGGAGGCAGGCACAGTGAAGGTCAGCCAGACTACATGCAAAGAGGCAGACTCAGCAAAATTGATAGGCTGCACCAGGAAGCAGTTATTTAGCTCAGCAAGGGGAGTGAAACAATGAACATTTCTTTGCTGTGTGTACTACAGCAGTGGTGATTCTTGCCTTGAACTTTAAATCATATCTCTTCAGCTCTGGAATTGCCTTGTGGATTTGCCTTGTGGATTTGTACTTGCCCAGTGGACTTGCCTTTGCCTAGTCGACTTGCCTTGTCTTTCTGCTGTGGATTAATGCTGACTTCTTTTGAGTAGCCTGTTGCACTCATTGTGGGTCGTCTGGTGCTGGCAAAGAGAATTTCTGGGGAATATTAACTCAGGTTTACAAGCCTTAATAAACACTCCTAACCCTCTTGGCGTGAGTATGTGTCTGAGCGGGACAGCACAACAATGTAAAGGGTATGACAACTATACCCCACTAGCTGGCATTCCTTAATTGATGAGACCCTGTAGCATGCCTAACCTGCCAAACTATATTTGATAGAAACAGAGAGAAGATGGTCCTTCAGGTTTCCCAGTTCCAAACCATGAAGAGCAAGACCAGCACCTTGAATTTCATTTGGAATCAATGCAATGCAATGTATCAAGTACCCAACTCTCTTTACTACCCATGCAGCTGAATTCTGCAACAGTTGACTGCGTTTCAACGACAGTTCATGTGGAGCACATGGCAGCAATCCAGATAGGAGTTCATGAGGCCATGAGCAATACTAAGCAAACCTTCCTGGTCCAGGAATGGGTGCACAACACGAGGGTGTGCAAAGGCCATTTTATACACAGCTACAATTTGCTTTTACAGCACAGCCATGATTCCAAGAGGACTTCTGGATTGCATAGTGGATCCATCTGGAACATCCCATCAAGGACAAAAAGTGGGGGGAAAACTTGACACCAGAATCCCTAAGTACCCAAAGCCACTCAATCTTGCTTGGGCTGAAATGAAGCCCATTGCATCTGATCCAATCTCGTACAGCCTCCAGGCACTGGGGCATGATGTCCACAGCATCACTCAGGCTGCCCAGAGTGGAGGTATAAAGCTGTTACAGGGGTGAAATGCTCTGAAGTCTGCTACTGGTTCGCTTTGCTATCGGTTCACTTCATGCGCGCATGCATGGTGCATGCCAAACGTGCGCTTCACGCTCATGCGCACTGCAGGTGCTATCATGCAACACTGAAAAAGGAGGACTAAGAAGCCTTTTCTGAGTCTGCAAATGTAAGTAGAACAGCGAGGAGGGGAAAACAGCTGTGCCGCACGATTTAGATTCGCTAGAAAGCATGATTTCCTGCTTTCTAGCGAATATAAATCGTGCGGCACAATTGATTGTCGCATAGCTGATTGTTGGAAATACCGGTTTGACGAAACTGGAAGCATTTTTTTACTACTGGATCGCCCGAACCGGTAGCATTTTTTACTATTGGTTTGGGCGAACTGGTCCGAACTAATAGCATTTACCCCTGAGCCGGGGTAAAATCCAGCAGGTTCTGACAGGTTCTGGAGAACCGGTAGCGGAAATTTTGAGAAGTTTGGAGAACAGGCAAATACCACCTCTGGCTGAGTGGGGTGGGAATGGGGATTTTGCAGTATCCTTCCCCTGGAGTGAGGTGGGAATGGGGATTTTGCAGTATCCTTCCCCCAGGAGTGGGGTGGGAATGGGGATTTTGCAGTATCCTTCCCCTGGAGTGAGGTGGGAATGGGGATTTTGCAGTATCCTTCCCCCAGGAGTGGGGAGGGAATGGGGATTTTGCACTATCCTTCCCGTGGAGTGGGGAGGGAATGGAGATTTTGCAGTATCCTTCCCCTGCCACGCCCACCAAGCCACATCATGCCCACCAAGCCACACCCACAGAACTGGTAGTAAAAAAAATTAGATTTTACCACTGCCCTGAGCTATTATATAAAGTATACTGTTTATACTTTATTCCAAACCTGTTGGATCATCTCATACAGAGGCTTCATGTAGATGCTAAATAAGACATCATAAATAAATATATGACCAATAAATGCTTGAAAAAGCATGAGAATTATGCATCCCATCTCTGTACCAGCCAGTTATCACTCCAGCCTTGAGAGTGGATATTCAAAATTAATAGAAATGTTCACGGTCAACCAGGTTATTTTCTCATAAGCAGAATCATCTTTGTTGATTTTGTGTAACTCTTTTCCTGCTACTTACAAGTATGTAGCCATTGATAATATTTCTAGGCAGTCTAATCTCATTCCTTTTTCACACATCTACTGAAAAATTGGAGCAGTTACCTGCAGATGAGATGAGAGGATAGATATTTAGAAAGTGATTCTGAAAAACATTAACAGAGCTGAAGTGAGTTAAATCTGGACATTTTCAGAAGCAATATCCAAGTGAGTGAGTTTGTGTGTGAGAGAGACAAAGAGAGATAGAGACAGAAGTTTAGATTAGTTTCACTTATCTATAATACCTGCGTACCAGAGGTGAAATCCAGAGGTTTTGACAGGTTCTGGAGAACTGGTAGTGGAAATTTTGAGTCCTTCAGAGAACCGGCAAATACCCCCTCTGGCTGGCCCCAGAGTGGGGAGGGAATGGGGATTTTGCAATATCCTTCCCCTGGAGTGGGGTGGAAATAGAGATTTTGCGGTATCCTTCCCCTGCCATGCACACCAAGCCACGCCCACAGATCTGGTAGTAAAAATATTTGGATTTCACCACTGCTGTGTACCTACACTGTGTACCTGTGTATGTGTACATAAACACAGGAATTCACACTCGGTGCCAATGTGTCTTATTTATTTTGTTCCTTTTAAGGGAAAAAAGATTTATATTTTTTAGACAAAATGGTTCTTTTTTCTCACATTTCCTTTCAAAATGCTGGAATTATGGGGGAAATGTTAGAGAAAAATTATTTCTCTATAGCTGTGCCTATTAATGGCTTTTGGAATGTACAGATACATAAGCCAATCAGAGGGCAGCTAATATGTTTGAATCTCCTGGGCCCTCCCCTAACTGTCACAGTTAACAGTATAAAAGGAGATTCTTAACAGAAACCCCTACTCTGGCTCTGGCTCTTCAGTTTACTCTTCAGTTTGCTCTTCTGTCTAGTATTGTATAGTCTTCTAGGTTCCTCAGTTAGATAACTGTGAGCAGTTTGGAAGTCCATTAGAAGAGCAGTTCTGTGGTATATAATATTTCTTCTGAGGAAGAATAGTCATAGATAACATAGCTTAGAGAGAATAGAAAAATAGATAGCTGACAGTATAATTTATCATAGTAACTAAGTGCTGTTTATTAATTGTATATATATTGTTATGTTTTTATTATGTAAATAAAAACATTTCCTGTTAACTGGTTCAGAGGCTCATTTGTTTAAGCAGAATTTCATAGAGATAAAGATTCACGGTTCATTGATTTATTAACCTCCACAACAGGAAAGAATATATATTCCGCAACACTTGGCTGTCTGCTTTATGATGGCTTTCTGAAACAGTTGAGATGACATGGTTTCTGGAATTCTTTCCAGCCCCATTTACCAGCAGTAGTTAAGGGAGGTTTCTGTTTTCCTCTGTGTGAAAATAATGTGTTGCATTTTTGTGTTTCTGCTTTTTTATGGTGTTACATCTGTGTGTATTTGTGTGCATGGGCACACTTTAAAGCAAAGGGATGGCAGAATGCTGTAGCTCGTGTGGGAATAAAGGAACAATCAGTAGGATTTTGGACTCAATTGTCTCTCCAATAGAGATTGGACAGCAATTTTGTTTTGTGATTTTTGTGGTTCTCTGTGCAATATTTTTCTCTGTAGACTCCAGATGGATCCATCCCATTTTCAAACTTGGTCTTTCTTTTACCAATTATTCCCACAGTATAAAATTTAGACCTGTTCCATTTCGGATCGGGGAAATAATTTAACTGCTGGTCAGAGTCCTGAGCCTCTTTCCATAATTTCTTCCCAATATTTTGTTGGAAACAATAGAAGAAGGACACCGGGATCTTGCAGATCAAGAACCAGTTGTGTGAATGCATTTTATAAATTAAGAGTATACATTCTTCATCTCTTTGGGATGAAAAAAAAAAGGACAATGAGCAAACATTTCATTTCAATTAGTTTACCTCTGAAATTCACTGTATAACTTAGGTTCAGTTTGGCCATCATCTGAACATCTCCATAGCTACAATCCAGATAGCTAATCAGATACTGTGGCATATTAAAAAGTAACGATTGTATTTTGTCCCGATGTTTCTCAAGTTGTTGTTCCTGTTGTCAGATCCCCACCTGTTACAGTTTCACCTACAATCAATGTAGGTTTATTGACCTCATATAGCTAGCCCCTTAAAAAAGCGAAATACATTGAAGATTGTGTTGAGATCATATGACAAAGAAACCAATGTCATTAATTTCAAAAACCAACAGCAGAACTTTCTTCTATTATTGAGTCTATTATTGAGCCATGGTGGTGCAGTGGTTAGAGTGCAGTACTGCAGGCTACTTCTGCTGCCTGCCAGCTGCCTGCAATTTGACAGTTCAAATCTCACCAGGCTCAAGGTTGACTCATCCTTCCATCCTTCCAAGGTGGCTAAAATGAGGACTCAACTTGTTGGGGGCAATATGCTGACTCTGTAAACCGCTTAGAGAGGGCTGTAAAGCACGGTAAAGCAGTATATAAGCCTAAGTGCTATTGCATTGCAATTCTCTTATCTGTTACACAAAAGTAAATCCCTTGGATTTCAGCAGTCTTTATTTCTGAGTAAACAGATGCAGGTCACAGTGCATGAAGGACAGTTTTGGTTGACCGACTGAGTCTTCCTCCAGACTTTCTGTGACAGAGGATCTCCTGTGTTTCAGCATTTGAGAAGCAGGCTGTCACTTTTAAGAGTGGTTTTCTCTGCCCTTTCCATGTCAGTACTTTCAAACACATAAAGGCAAGTGAATATTGTGAAGGAAAAAGACATGACAGGCAGCTGATGTCTTCAGGATTCTTAGGCACCCAAGATGCATTATGGGCTTCTCTGCAAATTTAACTCCAAACATCCGAAGGCAATCTGATTGTAGCCACCTGACAAGAGATGCAACATCTTTCAGAAATGCACCCCCTGGAAGATCTTTAGGCTACATGAAATGGAAATGATTAAGAGTAAATAAAAGGTCAGAGTTGAACAATGCATTTCATGCGGATAATTTTATGACCAGAAGGCTGGGGGAAAGAATGAAAAAAAAAAAAATAGGTGTGTTTGAATCTATGTTGTAATAGCATATGAATGGTATGGTGAGAATGGATGGTAAAATAATGGTTTGAACACAGAATAAATGTTTTGCATTTGTTTGTTTGTTTGCTGCTTGCTGGTTTGTCTTTTCTTTTGGTTTATTTGATCTAGTTTCAGACTACATGACCATCAAAGTCAAGTTTTCTTCATGAAATATTTACTCAGCAATCAATCAAATTTGTATTGCCACCCATCTCACAAAAAAGCAACTCTGAGCTGCGTTCAACAATCGGATAAAGCAACGCATATGGTATTGCTACATTAAGCAACACAATGAATTAATCTTGACATCGATATCTTCATTCTTTCTCTATATTGTGATTATTTTGTAGATTGATTGCAAATTACAGCTTCTGAATCTCACTTATAAAAATGAGATTTATCATTCAAATGAGAAACCATATATTAGAATAAAACAATAGCTACCTAATGAGCCCTGAATCTCCAATTCAATATTTATTTCATCCATTAACTTACAAAGTAACACTGAAAAAAGCGATTGTCTCAGAGACTTGGTAGCATTGTATCTGCAATAATGCAATATCAACTTTATATGCAATGAAAAATATCATTGAGATATTGGGTGTCTTAATCTTTTGACTGTTTAAGTGAAAATGAGTCCATACAGGTAGTCCTTGACTTACAACCATTCATTTAACAACCATTTGAAATTACAAAGGCATTGAAAAAAGTGATTTACAGCCAGTCCTCATATTCACTGTTGCAGCATCCCCATGGCCATGTGATCAGAATTTCAGTGGTTGGCAAACAGCATGCATTTACATTGGTTGCAGCATCCTGGGGCTATGTTATTGCCATTTGCAACCTTCTCAGCCAGCTTCTGATAAGCAAAGTCAAGGAGGGAAGCCAGATTTGCTTAACAACCTGGTGTCTATGGAGATTCTCAGTCATCCAGGTCATGGTTGTCCCAAAGGTGCTTTTTCAAGAAAGTCCAGTTGCCTCTTGAAAAAGCACCTTTGGGTTAACAACCTGGTGATTCGCTTAAGAGCAGTGATTCCTTTAACAACCATGGCAAAAGAAGTTAAAAAATTGAGTGCAACTCACTTAACATCTGTCTTGCTTAGCAACTAGAAATTCTGCTCCCAATAATTATCATAAGTCAAGGTCTACCTGCATTGTAAGGGTGCACAATATTGTGCCTCGACAGTTAAGACTTTGTTTCCTTGATCTTGATCATTATCTCCTGAAACTGATTACAAAAGACAAGGTTAAACATGGGGTAAATTGCCACTTATACTGTGAACTGAGAGTAAGCTGTTTATGTTGTGTAATATTAGAGATGGGACCTAATTTCATTTATTGAACCCATGCAGTGTACTCTATGAGGTCTCAAGGTTATGATTCCTACCAAAGTTAATAGGCAGAGGGAGGTAACTGAAGTGGAAGAGTAATGTTAGTCCTTCTTCCATCTTTCTCCTCGAAGACATAATTATAATTGAACTCATAATCTGAGTGTCTTTAAATCTTTCTGCATCCCTCAACTGATCTATGTCTCTTGGGAATGGTGAATGACATTTTCCTGACCATATGATGGATGTAACCACCCATCCACTTGACTTGCATATGTGGAATGGAGATTATGCTTTGGACCTATAAATATGTAGATTTGTCTTGCTTTTGCTTCTTCAGATCTAATTATGCATGTTAAAATAGAGATCTGCTATTTTCCCTTCTATCACTTTATGTTCATTTCTACAAACATTTTTGTATAAGTGGCATAGCAACTTCCAATCTATTGTACATTTTAAAAATTAGAATGTAGAACATAGAATAATAAAGTTGGAAAAGTTGGAAACCTTGGAGGTTTTCTAGTCCAACTTCCTGGTCAAACAGGTAACCCTATACCATTATAGCCAAATGGCTAGCCAGGCTCTTCTTGAAAACATCAACTTCCATAAGAAAGCTGATTAATTGGTCTCATCTTCACCATGTCAATCCCATTTGATTTCTCAACAAGACTGTCCAATTACTACTGTTTGTCAATAGTGAGGTTGCCAATTTAAAAAATCCTCAGCAATCAAACCAACTTTTATCAGGATTCCACAGTTGCATCTAGTGCAGGAAATAAATCACTTTAAATAGTGGCAGATTAAAGATCCTTAACATTTGTCTGTAGGCCACATTTGACCACATAGATTTTCTAGGTATCACTAAGCTTTATTATATATAGATTTACTGATATGTTGATCAGTATATGTAGTTGCTAAATCTATTGTCTGAAGAACATTTTTTTTCCAGAATATAGAATATAGACATTCCTGCTATAAAGCATGAGATCCAGTTCTTTAGTCATTATTTGAGAGTAATCACCTATCAACTCCTTGGCCTTTGGTCACGAAATTCATATCCATATCCTATGCATTCATATGCATTTAATCAATGGAAAAGTTCATGCATAATATGGGTTTCTGTATCTTTAATATGAAAGTGATGCTTACCTCTTTTTCATCCCAACTAATGTCATTGAGGCAGTTAATCTCCTGAGTAATTTATTTCCCTGGATGGGTAAAACTCTGCAGGAAATCTTATCTTTGACCTGGAGTATTCCACCAATGCAGTATTTTCTTTTCTTTTCATATGTGAAAGAATTTTCTTTTCATATGTGAAAGAATATGGATTGTAAAATATTGATCTAAGCACTCAATATATGTAGCATAGTATTCTATGCTATTTTTAAATAATCTCATCCTAAATAGAATGGTGAGGATAGAAGAGCTATTCCCCCACAGCTCTGGAAAGGGAAACTGAGACTTCTCATTTCATTGTGTTTGTCATCTTTTATTTACATTATTGGAATGTTTTGTTTGATTGTTGTCAACTGTCCAGAGAGTTGGGCAGAATACAAGTGTAATTTTTTGACATTTCTGCTTATGCACTATTGAAACATTCCTGAATCTTTTAATGTCAATATTCTCATCAATTTTAGTTTCCACTGAAAATCTTGTTACTAAATTAGACAACACATCAAAAGTCAACATGTACTGGGAAATAATTCACTGACTTTTTCAAGTACTATATCTTCTATTTTCACTTAGGGAGGTTTGAAGAATTCAATGCTTGTGAATGTCAGTACAATCTAAATTGATCTGCATTAAATAAATGTGAAGAACAAACTGTACAGTACTTATATACTGACTTTTGTTCATTTTGACGGTTACAGAACACTTATTTGCTCAATAAATGGATCAATGTATTTGGAAAAGAAAGTTGAGGATGCATGGAATTACCCATTTCATTTGAATTATTTTAATCTTACATTCCTTTAATCCTGTTTATGAAGATTTTGCTCAATTTAATTACTGTTTTTGTTTCTTTCAAGATAAACTGAGTGAAATTCTCATACATTTCAATTATATAATCCTACAGTATATAATCCTACTGTTTCAGTGGGGGATGATGTTAGCCTGTCAGCCATTGCATATATATATCCTTAATTGTTGGGGAAATAGGAATACAACTCTTCCCCCATAAACATACGTCTCAATGAAAAATAAAAGTCAGATTTAAGTTAGAGAAATCTAACTGAATTCATGAGATGGTACTGCCCCATTTATTTTAATGGTTTGAATTTTGGTTTTAAAAATCTGATTTTTTCCAGTTTGTTAGTGAAATTTTTGGAAACAACCAGACGACACTATTAACATATTGTTTCTGGGTGAATACTGGATGTTCTAAGTAAGCACTGCATGGGACTAGTGATTAAATACCGATATGTGTTTACACAGTTTTATGTGAGTAGAGTGTGCATAAGTTAGGTGCTCATGTTTGGGCTACAAAGAGATATTTTTTTTCTTATACTGGTGCTCCATCTAGCAGTTATCCAGATGTTTGTAGATCAGAGCAAGTAGCTCTAATACAAAAAAATGGGGAAAATTGACCAGTGGACATACTTTATATACAAGAAATACATTAATTGTATTGAGTATCTCAAGTATTTCTTCTAAACCCTTCTCAATTTCACCATAATATTGTCCTTCTAAATCAAAAGTATTTTTTTTTCTATTCTGAAGTAGACTCAAATTGTCCCTGAATTCTCTATAAATGTTTATAGAACTGTGGCATAAATTAACATAGTCAAATACTTATTAGTTGTCCCAGAAGCTATTCTGTTTAGTCATCCATAATGTAAGCAAAGCTTTTATAACACACGTTTGCCTCTCCATCATTAAGTATTGTGTTGTTTCTTTAACATCCAATTACAGCAAAGCACTTTATTTTAATTCAATGAGTTATATATTTCCTTTCAAAAATTATTCATGCTTTACAGCAATAATTCAATGAAGTCAATATACCCTAAATTCCCATGATATAAATGTTGTTTTCCAGAAACATGCTAGGTTCACCGAGAATTGGTTTTAGTTTATAGCACCCCATTAATATCTTAGTCACATCATTTAAATTATACTAAGTAATTAATTAGTAGACAAAAACAAAACAAAATGCATACTTTGGGGACCGTGTATTCTTTTACTTTTTATTTATTTCTATGCAAATGCTATAAATTATTCAGTCTGGATCTGAATTTCATTTTCGATCCCTGCATCAATAACAAAATGCAAATATTTAATCTTGTAATAAATAATTAAACCAATAATAGGAGGGTGTCGCAGATTCCAATAGCAAAGATAATCTAAAATACACTTTAAAGAGTGCTTATATGCAGATTATGGATCATGAAGTGTCTATCTTCAGAATGTAAAAAAAAGACAGAATTGCTGATGCCCATATACTGTATCCTTCCAAAACATATTACAAGAGTTGGGATTATGAATCACAAATTGTATGATCCTTTTAAAAGATGTAAATAGTCATTACTGAAGGTATGAAGTTGCTACATCAAAAACAGCTATTATATATCTTGTTCTCTTGTTAATGCTCTATAACAGGGGTGTCAAACTCTATTTCATTGAGGGCTACATCAGGGTTGTGTTTGACCTTGGGGAGGTGGTGGTGGCCATGGCCGGGGTGGGCATGGCCATGGCTGGGGTGGGTGTGGCTGCTTGACATGTCGGGGGCACCTATGGTGGCCAAGTGCTGTAGGCAGGATTTCCCTCAGACCCTCCCTCATTCTCATTATTATCTCCTTCTTTTCTTCCTTCCTTCCTTCCTTCCCTCCCTCCCCCCCTCCTTCCTTCCTTCCTTCCTTTCCTTATTTTTTCCTTCCCTCTTCATTCTCCTTTCTTCTTCCTTCCCCTTTCCTTATTTTTCCTTCCTTGTTCTCTTCCTATCTTTCTTTCTTTTTCTTTGTCCTTCCTCCTTTTTTTTGTCTTTCCTCTTTCCCTTTCTCTTTTCCTGTCCCTTCTTGCATGCTCAAATGCAAAAGGGGAAACATTTCTACTTTTGTTTTGTTTTTAGTTTGCTTTGATAGCCCTCTGCCAGTGAAAATGCTGCTGCGGGGGGAGCCTGTGTGGCCCCCTGGGCTCTGTTTTCAGCTGTGATGGCCTCCTGCAAAACTTTGCTATGGAAAACAGGCCCTGGGCACTGCGTGCTGGTCCTTTGCTGTTTCCAGGGTGATACTGCAGGCCAGGTCTAAGCACCCTGTGGGCCTTGAGTTTGACATCTATAACATATAGCAATCTCTGTCATCTAGCTGTCCTCCAGATGTTTTAGAGGACATCTTCTATCATGCTCATGTTGATAATTCTGATGAGAAATAACAATAGCACTTAGACTTATATACCACTTCATAGTGCTTTTACAGCCCTCTCTAAGCGATTTACAGAGTCAGCATATTTTCCCCAACAAACTGGGTCCTCATTTTACCCACCTTGGAAGGATGGAAGGCTGAATCAACCTTGAGCCAGTGAGATTTGATCTGCTGAACTGCAGCTAGGAAACAGCTGAAATAGCCTATAGTGCTGCACTCTAACCACTCTAACTTCGGCTCTAAAGTAATGTCATTCAACTGTCTCAGGACAGGGACAAAGTCCAAATCAAATTCCTAATGAGCAATTATTGGGTAATCTTAGATTAATCCTCCTGTGTTCTTTGGAAGAAATCTCAAATTATAAATCAATCTAATTGTTTATAATTTTAATAATGGTTTCATTAAATGAAAAAGTAAAGGGCTGTCCTTAAGTCTAGCTTTGCTTGTATTTGTATAATTATATATACTTTTGGTGGAAATAAATTCCCACCAAAAGAGTTGTATCATGTACCAAATGAAGCAGTAAAATGGAACAAGCAGTAGAAAACAAGCCATAGTATCTCTCCAGTCTAAGAAAGCTGCACCAAATACTGTGTTCAACTTTGCATGGCACTTTCGAAGAGTAAAGCTGAGATGTCAACGCAAGATGTATGATCCACTTAAGAGGTAGCAAAGCATCCTAGAGAAATCCTTGCATCTCCCGTGCTTCTCTACCTTTTGATTCATTAATTTGATTTGATGTATAGCTTGTATTTTTCTTTGCAGGACATTTAACTGAATTAAACGTGAGATAAATATTTGTATTCTCATATCAACATACCCAAATCTAATACATACAAGTCAGCATGTGTAAATGTCTTTAGTGTATATTGAATACAAACACATACATATACTAAGACAGAATTTTCAAAGAAGAACAAGATAAAATTTAATTCAAAACATCTTCCTTCCTTCCTTCCTTCCTTCCTTCCTTCCTTCCTTCCTTCCTTCCTTCCTTTTCCTTTCATTTCTTTTCCTTCCTTCCTTCTGTCTTTCCTTTCCTTTCCTTTCCTTTCCTTTCCTTTCCTTTCCTTTCCTTTCCTTTCCTTTCCTTTCCTTTCCTTCCCTTCCTTTCCCTTCCCTTCCCTTCCCTTCCTCTCCAGATGAAGAACTGGAAATTTATATCTAAATTTATATTTAAATTGTAAATGCTATAATCCAGGAAACTTTTAATTTTTCTTTTTTTTCTCTGCGCCACAAACTTTTGGATGTTATTTTTAACGGGTTTCCAACAAAATGTCAGTAGCAAACAAGGAAGAAGCACAATGGGCTGCTTTAAAGCTTCAGAAGTAGGAAAGGTTACTCACCTTTGCTTAAGATTCTAAGGCATGTAGAATTCAGACTACGCTTTAGTATAGGAACCTTTTGTCCTTTCATTCAACTCTAAAAACATTTACTGCCTTTGGGAAGTACTGCTGAATGGCAGGGTGCCATGTCGAAAGCTGCTTTGTCAAACCAGAGTGTTTGACATTTTCAAAGTTCTCAAATTAAAGTATATTATTGTTTTGAAAAATGTTACAAGGGTTACCTCTGCTTACAATTTCTCCCATGTTTAACTTGTTTGACTTTTTTTATATATTTTATCAACAAGGTTGTACAATTCCAACTCAAAGATTTTTGCAGTGGGAATACTTAGAAGAGTACGTAAAAAAAAAGCTGGAACAGCTGCTTTTTATTCATAAAGGCCAAGATAAAATCCAAGATAACACTCATTTAAAAGATTTTTGATAGTATCTGGGCATTGATACTCAATGTCACACCTGCCCTGACTTGAATCCTTAGGAAAGAAAGACCCTCAATTCCATTTGTGTGAAAGGTCACACAAGACCAAGTGGCTACAGTATTGCAAAGCCAGAATTAAAGTTTGAGCATGAAGGTTCCCTAGTTAACTTTACCTTTTCCCTCTTCCTCACCCTTTTTATCTGTCTATTGTCCAGTTCAGTGGTGGGTTTCCCCTGGTTCAGACTGGTTTGCAAGAACCGGTAGTAAAACCGGCGGGAGGCCCCGCCCACCACCCCGGATGTCGTCATCAGCGATCTGTGCATGCGCAGAAGCAAGGCGCACACATGAGCAAAGCTCGTGTGTGTATGTGATCCCATTCCGAACCGGTAGTAAAGATAAGTAGAACCCACCCCTAGTCCAGTTACATTCAAAGCAGGGGTGAAATCCAGCAGGTTCTGACAGATTCTGGAGAACCGGTAGCAGAAATTTTGAGCAATTTGGAGAACTGGCAAATGCCACCTCTGGCTGACCCCAGAGTGGGATGGGAATGGTGATTTTGCAGTATCCTTCCTCTGCCTACACCACACTCACCAAGCCACGCCCACAGAACCGGTAGTAAAAAAAAATTGGATTTCACTACTGATTCAAAGGATTTGTTTTGTAACATCCCCACTGGCAGGTTAGGTGCTAAGACGTTGCATTTCCCTCCCAGGCCTTTGGCCGTGAAGTAATGAATTGATGTCTCAGGACAGCACAAGGCATAATTTTTGTTTCCCTCCTTCCCCATGACTCCCGCCCCCCCATAATTTATGTCAGGCTGGCATCTAGCAAAGCAAGGCTTAACCTGAAGCTCAAGATGTCAGTTCTGACATTCAATTCCCCCCCCCCCCAAAAAAAACTTTGCTACAGGTGATGAATGAGCTTTTCCTAAACACAATATAACTTTCTTACCTTTGAGATGATATTTGTTTTTTGTTTTGCTTTTGCTTTGACTCCTGGAGACTGCCTGGAGTAGTCCTTGCAGTTTTCTTGGAAAGGTTTTGCAGAAGTGATTTGTCATTGCCTTCTCCTAGAGCTCAGAGAGAGTGACTGGCCCAATATCAAACAGCTGCCTTTGGGCCTAATGTGAGGCTAGAACTCATGTTCTCCTGGTTTCTAGCCCAATGCTTTAACATAGGGCTGTCAAACTCCCGGCCCAAGGGCAGGATGCATCACACACTGGCCACACCCAGTTTAGCAAAGGGGGAAAAGTCCTAATATGTCACATGATGCCACTGTGACAATGTGAGTTTGAACCCCTGCTTTAACAGCTAGACCAAATTAGTTCTTGAAATACCTCTAAGGAGATCTCTCTTCATTTAGTGACTAGTACTATAAAATTCGAGGGACACAGTGGTTCAGTGGCTAAAACGCTGAGCTTGTTGATCGAAAGGTTGGCAGTTCAGCAGTTCGAATCCCTAGTGCCGTGTAATGGGGTGAACTCCCATTACTTATCCCAGCTTTTGCCAACCTAGCAGTTCGAAAGCACGTAAAAAATGCAAGTAGAAAAATAGGGACCACCTTTGGTGGGAAGGTAACAGTGTTCCGTGCACCTTTGGCATTTAGTCATGCCAGCCACATGACCATGGAGACATCTTCAGATAGCGCTGGCTCTTCGGCTTAGAAATAGAGATGAACACCGTCCCCTACAGTCGGGAACAACTAGCACATATGTGTGAGGGGAACCTTTACCTTTACTATAAAATTCAGACCAAAGTGCTCCATTGTTTTCTTCTACACCATCTCATAACACAACAAGTAAGTAATGGCAAGAAACTGTTTACCACCTTTATACATCTTAGTGAGGCTTTTGACTCCACAAACGTAAACATTGAAGGAAAAATTGGCCAACATAAACAGGGAACTCAGAAACTATTATTGTTTAAGGTCCTCTATTCAAGCATTTCTCTGAAAGTCTTTAGGTGGAAATGGCTGGGCTGCTTGGATTCCAGTAAGAAACTATGGAAGCAAGCAGATTGCCTACTTGCCTTATGATTAGAATCATAATCCAAACTATTTTTGTTCCTATTAATAGGACACAGTTGCTAGCTAGGTACATCTGAAGTTGTAGCCATGATACAAGCAACACTGAATGTCTTGCCACTCTAACCTTCTCCCCAAATACTCCAAAGCAGGGCAAGTCCAACCTTGGACTTCAACTCCCAGAATCCCCCAGCTATCCATGATAGCTTCCATGACGGCTTCCATGACGGCTATGGATCTGACCCAGCTAATTCATGGCCCTACGCACATGGGGGGAAACACACTGGACCTGATTTTTGTCTCTGGACAGTGGCTGAGTGATCTCGAGATAGGGGACATAGTCATCGAGCCCTTGTCATGGTCGGATCACTCTCTCCTTTGCCTTGATCTTCGAACCGCTGCTCCCCGCCGCAGGGAGGCGGAACCGATAAGATGGTACCGCCCCAGGCGCCTGATGGAACCTGATAGTTCCAGACGGAGCTTGGGCCAATGCCTGAGGTCCTGGCTCACGCCTCGACTGGAGACTTAGTGGCCGCCTGGGATAGGGCGGCCGCTGGAGCTCTGGATCAAGTCGTGCCTTTGCGGCCTCTGACCCGGCGCCGATCTCACCTGGCTCCTTGGTTTACTGAGGAGCTGAGGGAAATGAAGCGCCGGAAAAGACGCCTAGAGAGTAGTTGGAGGGCCAGTCGCACTGAATCTGACCGGACACTGGTAAGATCTCATATTAAGAATTACCTAGTGGCGATAAAAGCAGCGAAATGTACTCATCTTGCTGCTCTTATTGCGTCATCAGATAACCGCCCAGCCGCCCTGTTTAGGCTGACCCGCTCCCTGCTCCACCAGGAAGCGAGGGAGGACCCCTTGGAGGGAAGAGCCGAGGACTTTGTTCAGTATCTGTATGACAAAATCACTTAGATTCGGGAAGATCTGGACTCTGACTGGGTAGATCCAGTGGGGATGACGGAGGCAGGTCCTGAGAATGTTATCTGGGATGAGTTTGACTCTGTGACCCCTGAGGACGTGGACAGGATTCTGGGTAGACTAAATGCGACCACGTTTGTTGGACCCGTGCCCCTCCTGGTTAGTGCTGGCTTCCCGGGAGGTGATGCGAGGCTGGCTCCAGGGGATTATAAATGCTTCATTGAGTGAGGGTGTCTTTCCCGCCGCCTTGAAAGAGGCGGTGGTGAGACCTCTCCTCAAGAAGCCTTCCCTGGACCCGGCAATATTGGCTAATTATCGTCCAGTCTCCAACCTTCGCTTTGTTGCGAAGGTTGTTGAGAGTGTGGTGGCACAACAGTTTCCCCGGTACCTGGATGAAACGACGTATCTAGATCCGTTCCAGTCGGGCTTCAGGCCTGGGTACAGCACGGAAACGGCATTGGTCGCGTTGGTGGATGATCTCTGGAGGGCTCGGGACAGAGGTTGTTCCTCTATCCTGGTCCTATTAGATCTCTCAGCGGCTTTTGATACCATCGACCATGGTATCATGCTGCACCGGTTGGAAGGGTTGGGGGTGGGAGGCACCGTATTACGGTGGTTCTCCTCCTTTCTCTCTGACCGGTCGCAGTCTGTGTTGACAGGGGGGCAGAGGTCGACCCTGAGGCCCCTTATATGTGGGGTGCCACAAGGATCGGTCCTCTTGCCCCTTTTGTTCAACATTTATGTGAAGCTGTTGGGCGAGATCATCCGTGGTTTCGGGGTGGAGTACCATCAGTACGCTGACGACACCCAGCTGTACATCTCCACCCCAGACCACCCCAACGATGCCCTTGAAGTGATGTCCCGGTGCCTGGAGGCCGTACGGATCTGGATGGGGAGAAACAGGCTCAGACTCAACCCATCCAAGACCGAGTGGCTGTGGTTTCCGACGTCCCGATATAGTCAGCTGGTGCCATCGCTGACTATTGGGGGCGAAGCATTGGCCCCCACGGAGAGGGCTCGCAACTTGGGTGTCCTCCTGGATTCACAGCTGTCTTTAGAAGAGCACTTGACGGCTGTGACCGGGAGGATTTTTCATCAGGTTCACCTGATCCGCCAGTTGCGTCCCTTTCTGGATCGGGACTCATTACGCACGGTCACTCATGCCCTCGTCACCTCCCGTCTGGACTATTGTAACGCTCTCTACATGGGGCTCCCCTTGAGGAGCACTCGGAGGCTCCAACTGGCGCAGAGTGCGGCCGCGCGGGTGGTGATGGGAGCGACGTGGCGCTCCCATGTAACGCCTCTCCTGCGCGAGCTGCACTGGCTCCCGGTGGTCTTCCGAGTGCGCTTCAAGGTTTTGGTCATCACCTTTAGAGCGCTCCATGGCTTAGGACCTGGTTATCTACGGGACCGCCTGCTACCACCAATAGCCTCCCACCGACCAGTACGCTCCCATAGAGAGGGGCTCCTCCGGGTGCCATCGGCCAAACAATGTCGACTGGCGGCCCCCAGGGGGAGAGCCTTCTCTGTGGGGGCACCTACTATCTGGAACGAGCTCCCCCCCGAGATACGGAGGATTCCGGATCTGCGTACCTTCCGTCGCACGCTTAAGACGTTCCTATTCCAACAAGCCGGCCTGACCTAAACTTCTCCTCTTTTAAATGGGAATTTTAAATTTGGTTTTAAATTATTGGGGTTTTAAATATGGTTCAGCCAAATTTATTTAACTTGTTTTATTTCTATTTTAAATTTTGTATTTATATGTTTTATTTCATGGCTGTTCACCGCCCTGAGTCCTTCGGGAGTAGGGCGGTATACAAATTTAATAAAATAAATAAATAAAAATAAATAAATAGCTGAGGAAGACTGGAAGTTGGAAGTCCACAAGTCTTAAAGTTGCCAAGTTGGACACCCCGATTTAGATATTTCTGCTCTAAAAACAATGTCAGAAGAGGGGCTTCTGTGTTATTGTATTCCTTTATTAAAATTTCTGTAATTCCACTATGCTTTGGATTAGCTGCTAATTAAAACTTATATTGAGTTGTATATAGTTTATCTTAACTCACTCATGTTACTCCCAATTTTGCAAAATCTCACGCCCCATCAGGGTGATTGCAGGTAACCAGAACATACATTAGATGATTGCAAGGAAACAAGATAGATATATTAAATGATTTTGTATCAAATGACTAGATTTCTGTCTAAATCTCATTAACATTTACAAGCTTTAGTTTAGTGAAGCAGTTACATAACTATAAGGGAATGAGTCATCCAACTTTCCTGTCACTATTTTTTTTAAGATAAATGATTCATGTTTATGACTTTACTTCTGACAGTCTAGTTAGGATTAGAAGATGCTGTGGTATATTAGCTATCTAAAGACGTTGTGAGTCAAGGTCTTAAGCAGTTACTTGGAAGTTAGTGGTTAAGGTTCTTTTGAACCTTAGTTAAGGTTCAAACTTAGTTAGTTAATTAACCTAAGGTTAATTTGAACCTTAGTTCAAATTCAGGTATCTGAATTTCATAGCAGGAAAATAAAGTTAATACCAGCCCATGTTGTGGGTAACTATGGATTCTCTTGCTTCTTGTTGTATTCTTCTGTTCTGTTGTTGTATTTAACTATTCATTGTAGTTGTAGTATCACGTTTTCTTATCTCTTTGAAGCAATTCAGCAGGGGTACTTCATGAACTTCTTTGATCTGCTCTACCTTTGCTATTTTGTTATCACAAAGGTATTTCTGACTTCAGGACTAAATATTTACTTCCAAATCACAAAGGTAATTTTGGAACACTCTTTCATCATCAAACTGGCTTTCTTCTTCTATCATCATACTCAAGAGTCTTGTTCACCTGATTGGTTTTTTTCCCCCTAAATGATTCTCATTACTTTTTTTGTTATTTTGATTATGTAGAAATGAAGCAAGATTCCATTAATGACCATAGGAAAGCAGCCAGAAATTTATGCCAATGGGAAATCAGTCATTCTAAGATGATGAGAAAGGGGAATGAGAGTAGATGAATAAGTGGAAATAACACTATATTTCATTGGAAAAGAAGTATGCACTTAAAGACAAACAATACTTTAACTAGCATAGCATCCTTTTTGTTCTATAGGAAGTAAATGATAGATTTTCAGATAGCTGTATGTTTGATTTGCAGTTATATCCATAAATAGCTTATATGTTTTGTGCCAATAGTTTCCAGACTTATTTCTCTACTCCTTGTCCTTTTAAATTAGAAGTTTCTTTACAGTTGTTAATCCTTCTTCATTTTATTTCAAAACTCTGTTCTTCTGGTCTACTGATCTTAGGTATAAACTCTTCAGTAATTTTAGCCAGGATCCAGTGAGTTTAGTTGATCCTGGAACATTCCTGTTTTTGACCTTTTTGATTACTTTCATACCATTACCGTAGTTATCTTTATTTTCATTTCATTTCATTTTTTTTCATTTCATTTTATTAGATTTATATACCGCCCTACTCCCAAAGAACTCAGGGCGGTGAACAGCCAGAAAGATAGTTTCCATACTGGATACCTCCGCCATGCTTTTAACTTGCTTATCCATGTTGTATTCCTATTGGGACTCAAACTTGACCACAAATTTGTCCAAAATTTTGATGTCTTGTCAGGTTTTCATTCATTGATTATTTCCTATTTTTTGCTTCTTATTTTTACTAAGTTTCTTCTATCCTTCTATCCAGGACATGGCATTTAAGTGCTGCTTGACCAAAGTCTGTAGTATAGTAAGGGACTTTACACATCCTTTCCATGCCCTTTTTTCACTATTTCCTTCTGCTTTGTGGTATCCAAAGCAGAACAACTAGATTCTGTAACAACTTTGTTCCTTATAAGTACTGTATCAACCTTGTTAACTCTCAGGATTTTTTTTTTCTGCTATGAATTCAAAGTGGATATAAGTTTTAGTATCATTTTTGTATAATTTGGCATTTTTGGTGCTGCTGTTGTTATAGAATAAAATAGAATTTTTTATTGGCCAAGTGTGATTGGACACACAAGGAATTTGTCTTGGTGCATATGCTCTCAGTGTACATAAAACAAAATATACATCCATCATGAATCATAAGGTACAACACTTAATGATAGTCATAGGGTACAAATAAGCAATCAGAAAACAATATAAACCATAAGGATACAAGCAACAAAGTTATAGTCATACGATCATAAATGGGAGGAGATGGGTAATGGGAACGATGGGAAGATTAATAGTAGTACAGACTTAGTAAATAGTTTGACAGTGTTGAGGGAATTATTTGTTTAGCAGAGTGATGGCATTCGGGAAAAAACTGTTCTTGTGTCTAGTTGTTCTGGTGCGCAGTGCTCCATAGCGTCGTTTTGAGGGTAGGAGTTGAAACATTTTATGTCCCGGATGCGAGGGGTCTGTAAATATTTTCACAGCCCTCTTTTTGACTCGTGCAGTATACAGGTCCTCAATGGAAGGCAGGTTGGTAGCAATTGTTTTTTATTATTATTATGTTATTTTTGTTATCCTTTGGATGATGGTCTTGTTCAATGGGTGCAATTCCTTTCTTTGAGAGTGGGACATTGGAATTTCATGTTAAAAGTGTGTTATTGTTTATACAGGTGACAATAAAGGTTATCTATCTTATCTTACTATTATGGCTTGTCATACAGTCAGCAAGATGTTTAGACTTGAGTTGGCATTTTTATCCACTTATTGAGTCCATTCCAAGGACCTGGGTTAGGCAGATGTTCTTGTTTGATGATGTCCATTACTATTATTATCATTCATAGTCCTATTAGCTAAAGTAATATTTATTAAATTATTTTCATGAAATAAATGTTGTGAAATTGATGAATAAGCTGAAACATCATGAAAGGGCAAATGAGCTAAAGAGTTTGACATATAGGTCCAAGGTGTATAAAGCAAAGGAATAGCAAACTCTCTCTGCTAAAACATGCTACATTAGTCCAAAAACAGAAAGTGCTAATTTTTACTTTCAGAATGGATTATGCAAATCAAATGCATTTGCAAATAATTGTTCATCTTGGCTGCTCTGTTCTGATTGCTTTCTGTAAAATTTTTAAATTCTGTCGTATTTTAAATCTGTTTGCCAGTGGATTGCATTAAAAGTTTGAAAGGCAACCTGCTCTTTCAAAGCTAGCAAGGTGGATAAAAAGATTACACCCTGTATTTCTGCTTGATGATTTCTTCTTATTCAGAGAATTATTAAATCCCTCCATGATCCTGGAAATGGACTTTGAGACATAGAGTTTAAAAATTAAGAGGAATACCCACGTGTGATGTCAATTGACCTCAGATATTTCTATTTTTCCAGTACCTTCCCAGCAGAGAAAGATTATATTGTAGATTCTTAAAGGTAAAGGTAAAGGTTCCCCTCACACATATGTGCTAGTCATTCCCAACTCTAGGGGGGCGGTGCTCATCTCCATTTCAAAGCTGAAGAGCCAGTGCTGTCTGAAGACATCTCTGTGGTCATGTGGCTGGCATGACTAAATGCCAAAGGAGCATGGAACGTTGTTACCTTCCCACCAAAGGTGGCCCCTATTTTTTTACTTGCATTTTTTATGTGCTCCCGAACTGCTAGGTTGGCAGAAGCTGGGACTAGTAACGGGAGCTCACCCCATTACGCGGCACTAGGGATTCGAACCGCTGAACTGCCAACCTTTTGATCAACAAGCTCAGTGTCTGAGCCACCGCATCCCTATGGTAGATTCTTATGAGTACACTAGTCATCAGATACAGAAGCAAGCTAGATATTTAACAGAGAATTCATGTCAGAGATAGATTTAGCTACCTGGACTGATGCTAAATAAAGTGAATGCAAGCTTTTCCCCAAATATTCTATTCAGGCAGTGGGAAGGTTTTAACGATTTCTTAAGTACATTAAATCAAAGTTGACTCTTTATTGAAATTCAAGAAACACATTTGAATTCTCCCCAAAAGAAACACACCGGGGTTTTTCTTGATCTTCCTTTACATTTGAGTTCTGATTTGCTTATCTGTTCTTTTAAAAAAATATGAATTCATGCATAGCAATACTATCTCAGGCTCCGACTCAACCCCTCCAAGACTGAGTGGCTGTGGTTGCTGGCATCCCGATATAGTCAACTGGTGCCATCGCTGACTATTGGGGGCGAGACATTGGACTTGGGTGTCCTCCTGGATGCACGGCTGTCTTTAGAAGAGCATATGACGGCTGTGGCCAGGGGGGCTTTCTATCAGGTTCGCCTGATATGCCAGTTGCGCCCCTTTCTGGATCAGCACTCCTTATGCATGGTCACTCATGCCCTCGTCACTTCCTGCCTGGACTACTGCAAATCTCTCTACATGGGGCTCCCCTTGAGGAGCACTCGGAGGCTCCAACTGGTGCAGAATGCAGCTGTGCAGGTACTTATGGGGGCGACAAGGCGCTCCCACGTGACACCTCTCCTGCCTGAGCTGCATTGGCTTCCAGTGGTCTTCTGGGTGCGCTTCAAGGTATTGGTTCTCATCTTCAAAGCGCTCCATAGCTTAAGGCCCGGTTATTTACGAGACCACCTTCTGCCACCGATAACCTCCCACCGGCCAATATGCTCCCACAGAGAGGGCCTCCTCAAGGTGCCGTCAGTCAGGCAATGTTGGCTGGCGACCCCCCGGGGAAGAGCCTTTCTGTGGGGGCACCCGCCCTCTGGAATCAGCTACCCCCAGGGATACGACTGATCCCGGACCTCCGGACCTTCCGCCGGGCTCTGAAGACTTTTTTATTTCAGCAAGCCGGGCTGGGTTAACAATCTTTTAATTGCTGAATTTTATGGGTAAGGGGTTTTAAATTGGGGGTAGCCAATATAAATTTATTTTTGTTTTTATTGTATTTTAATGTTTATATTGTATGTTTTTTAATTTTGGCTGTTCACCACCCCGAGTCCTTCGGGAGAGGGGGCGGTATAAAAATTTAAAAAATAAATAAATAAATAAAATAAATAAATCAGGCAAAATTCTAAAAGAACTACACAGTAAAACATAACACTTACAGGAAATTATATCAAATCAAACAATGTTAAAAGCAGTAAATAGCAAAAAGGCTTCTGAATAGCATCATGTTAAAGCAGTGTGCAGCGGCAGCCAAAAAAGCCAAAGCAATCCTAAATTGCATTAACAGAGGGATACAATCAAGATCAAGTGAGGTACTAATACCACTCTATAAAGCCTTAGTAAGACCACACCTAGAGTACTGCATCCAGTTTTGGTCACCACTCTATTAAAAAAAGATGTTGAGACTGTAGAAAAAGTACAGAGAAGAGCAACCAGGATGATTAGGGGACTGGAGACTAAAACATATGAAGAATGGTTACAGGAACTGGGCATGGCTAGTCTAGTGAAGAGAAGGACCAGGGGAGACATGATAGCAGTCTTCCAATATTTGAGAGGCTGCCATGGAGAGAAAGGGGTCAAGCTATTTTCCAAGGCACCCAAATGCCAGACAAGGAATAATGGATGGAAACTGATCAAGGAGAAATTCAACCTTGGTAGTACTAGGGTTTAAGGCACCCTGTTATTAAGCTGCTTAAGACCAGCTGCCTGCAATTACTGCAGGTTCGAATCTCGCCAAGGCTCAAGGTTGACTCAGCCTTCCATCCTTTCTAAGGTAGGTAAATTGAGGACCCAGTTGTTGGGGCAATAAGCTGACTTTGTATAAATATACAAAAGGATGAAGGCTATTGCTGAGCACATTGTAAGCCGCCCTGAGTCTTCGGAGAAGGGCGGCATATAAATCAAATTAAAAAAAAAACAAAAAAAAAAAAACCTAGAAATAAGGATAAATTTTCTGACAATGAGAACAATGAACAATGAGAACAGAAGTTGCCTTCGGAAGTTGTGGGAGCTTCATCACTGGAGGCTTTCAAGAAGAGATTGGACTGCCATTTGTCAGAAATAGTGTAGGGTCTCCTGCTTGGGCAGGAGGTTGGACTACATGATCTACAAAGTCCCTTCCAGTCTGGTTAGTCTGTTAATCTGGTTAGAATGTTTAACATTATTCTTAAATGATTTCTGCATATACCAAAAAAAAAAATATTCTGTGAATCTCCAAAGCATTGCCATTCTGGGGAATGAAGACACTTTATAGATGACATGCCTTTAGTCCGGGTTTTGGGAAACCTCTCCCTAAATCCTAATGGAAACAATAGCTTTATGCATCATCTGGATTTGAAGCTGAAAGACCTTGAGAAATAGGATACCAATAGCAGTATGCTTCATCAACATGGGTTTCACATATTCCAAAAACTGTATCATTTTATGATATGAGAAAAAAGCATTTATACATAATTTAAGATTATCTTCATTAGCAATTCAAACTTCCTTCTGAGAAGTAATATCCAAACCAAGCATACTCCCTATGGCTTCTACAGAATTAACAGTCAGTTAAAAAGAAATAACAATTGAAGTTTTTGTCAGATGGGATTTAAAAATAGAAAAAGAGTTGATGAGGCAAGGAATGATACTGAGAAAGGAAAATAACACTTCTTCCCCCAAAATATTTTGGTAACAGCTGACAGAAGCAGACCAAACTTATTTGAGAAAGGTTTACAGGAAGGCTATTTGCATTAATCCAATAATATATTGAATCATGCACTGCAGAGCAAAAGAGAAGAGTGCTGACAAAATAAACCATTGGATGAAATTTGCTTATTGTTGTGTTCAGTTAAAATAGTCGCATATTGCAGCTATGCAAAAATAGGTGATTTATGGACTTGAGACGCACAAAGGACTTATTATAAACTTCTTGATAAAGCCTTGATGGGAATTTGTCTTGCTGGATAGATGAAACATGGAACAGCCTGAATGCTCCTTTTGTGAGGAAAACATTTGAAGTTCCCTTTGTCATTGACCATGTAGCAGAGGTGGTATTCAGCAGGTTCTGACCAGTTCTGTAGAACCGGTAGCAGAAATTTTGAGTAATTCAGAGAACTGGTAAATACCATCTCTGACTGGCCACGCCCCCATCTATTCTCTGCCTCCTGAGTTCCAGCTGATCGGGAGGAAATGGAGATTTTGCAGTAACCTTCCCCTGGAATGTGGAGGGAATGGAGATTTTACAGTATCCTTCACCTGTAATGGGGTGGGAATGGGGATTTTACAGTATCCTTCCCAGTGGTGGGTTGTTCCCGGTTCTGTCCAGTTCTATAGAACTGGTAGTAAAAGCGGTGGGAGTCAGGGATGGGTTCTACTTACCTTTACTACCGGTTTGCAATGGGGCTGCGCATGCGCATGAGCGAAGCATCTGGCCGGGTTGGCGAAGCCTCCCACCGATTTTACTACTGGTTCTATAGAATCAGACAGAACCAGGAGCAACCCACCACTGGTCATAATAGACGATCTGCACATGCGCAGAAGCATGTGCGCACACTCCCATTGCAAACTGGTAGTAAAGGTAAGTAGAACCCACCCCTGATCCTTCCCCTGCCACATCCACCAAGCCATGCTCACCAAGCCATGCCATGCCCACCAAGCCACACCCACAGAACCGGTAGTAAAAAAAATTTGAATCCCACCACTGCCATGTAGCCAGGAAGGAAGTTGTAGTTCAGCAGGGATCACTGGCTAAGTACTAAATCTAAGCCTAGTTAATTTCCAGTTTTAATTCTTTTCCTGGTGTTCATGTCCACTTTCAATATCCCTGCACCAATCATTCCTGCTTTTTCCAACATATTCCTATTGATGATTTTAGTTATGGTGGTAGAAGAGTCAGTAAGTAAGAAGAAATCAGAAAGAAAGTTTTTTTTTTTTGTCTTTCTATGTATCATCTTGACTATGTAAATGGCAGACAAGCCAACAAAATACTTTTGTTCTCTAGCAGAAGGGAAAGGAGAATAGGTGGTTTTTTTTAAAAAAAAATTAAGACATTAAGTATTCAGCTATTTTTTTTTCACTTGCTGTTGTTATTCAGTATTGTGAATTGTTGTTCACATTCCTTTTGAGATAACAGGAGAGGAAGTGGAAATTTCTGCGTTGGCAATTTATTCATGTAATGTGTCCAAAAGGTGCTATATATCAGGGTAGATTCACAGAAAAAGAGTTTTGCAAATTATAACTGAAGACATAGACCATAGCAGTAAGGATTAATTGCAAGGATGAAGACCGATCACACCCAAAAAAAGAAATGTTAAGATCGTTTTTTCATCTCAAGCGCTTGAGGAAGTATTTTCCTCAACCGCTGCAGTGTATACAAAGAACAAGGCAAAACTCTTTGACGATCCAGTCTCAAACTGTTTGGAGCTTTGCTATTTAATAATAACACGTTGAAAAACCTATTTGCATCCAGTATTACAAGCTCCACTGTTCAGTTGGAAATTCTGCTTAACAACTAGGTCATAACATTCTGCTCTGTGGTTGGAGAAGTGCATGGGATGCTCTTCAGCAGAAGTGAAGACTGATAAAACATAAAGGTAGCCATGTCCTGGACCACACTTTCCATTCCAAATGTGAATAGAGAACTTCAAGAATTTGAGAAGTTGGAGCTTCAAAAGAAAAGGGGAATTTTATGACACCATGGTTTAGTTCCCTATGAATTCAACTTGAGAATATTTTTCTATTCAGTATATAGAGGGTTGGCAGTTTTGGGATGGGGAATTTAGATATTTGGAAAATTGGTTGGTAGGCTACTTGATCATTCATGAAATGCCAGTTCTGGAGAGCAAATTATTGAAATGGTTATGGTGGTAGTAGATTAATAGAATTCATTTCCAAACAGTTTTTTTTCCCTTTTTGTTTTAATATGTGGTATTGTAAGTAAAAATGAGTTGGTAGTGTGCTAACATAAAGTCAGGAGGGACGCTAAAAGAGTTTTTTGAACCTGTATTAGAACTTACTACTTGTTTGTTTTTGGAAGTTTCAATGAAAAGTCACATTTTAAGGTAAGTAGGGCTGACAGGTCTTCCATCTACCCAAAGTATATATCTGTTGGAAGAAATCTCCTTCTGGGTTCTGCTCCAAGAGGGGAAAAAGACACTGGAAACATGGAGACTGCTTGGAAAGATGGTTTAATGGTGGACAGGATCACATGGCTTGAGTTCCTGAACAGAAAAAGGGCAGATACAGTAAATCCCCAGGTTTTTATGCTCTCTCTGGATCTGCATTACTTGGGGCCCCAAAAGAATATCCTGATTGGTTGTCAGACTCCCAGGGGGTGGGAGTCTTAGCTAGCCTTGCTGTCTGATGGTCACATGTGCTTCCCAGGTCACATGCTTCCCAGGTCACATGTGGTGAGTTTCGGTTGCTAGATGGGGCCCATTGTGTTAGTTTCTGTTGCTATTGTGTTGCAAATGTCCTTTGACAAAGGATTGGGTTTCTGCCTCTGGTCCATTAACAAAGGGTGGGGGACAGGAAGGTGGGAGCTGCTTTGTCTGTAAAATATGCTTCTCCATTTCTCATCCAGAGAAATATAATATTCTGCCTTTTTAATATTTCCCAAAATATTTCACTCTTCCAGGAAAGGGGTGGGTGCTAACTTCCTACATATCCTTCGGAATAAATTCATAGAATCTGTTAAAGATTTATTTTAAACCATGAGGTATTTGTAATAACTCCTAGTTTATAATTCCTTCTTTTTTGCAGGATTTATTTATACATGTGGTGGAACTTTAAAAGGACTCAATGGAACTATAGAAAGTCCAGGCTTTCCGTATGGATATCCAAATGGTGCAAACTGTACGTGGGTCATAATTGCAGAAGAAAGAAATAGAATACAGATAGTATTTCAGTCTTTTGCTCTAGAAGAAGAATATGACTATTTATCATTATATGATGGGCATCCTCAACCAGCAAACTTCAGGACAAGGTAAATACTCTTTTTATCTTATGAATTACATTCTTGGTACAAATTACTGTAAGACCTTGGATTCATCTTTTCTGTCAGCCTTCAGAATTAATGCTATTACATTGCTCCCAATGGCTTCTTTTCCCTCTTATTTTCCTAAATTCAAATTACAGAATGAGATTTGCTCAAATATATTGTGGCCCACTCAGTTGTAGGCTGACAACTCCTTTGACATAAACACGTGCTATATAAATTGACATGATCATATTAAAATGTATGACCTATATGCAAAGAGTTTGAAGATCAGTCAATGGACACCTCTTTTTCTTAAATGTGATCACAAATGGAAAAGCTCAGGTTCTGATGTTTGGAAATTACTAAGAAAATGATTATGCATTTGCCCCTTATTTCCATATATAAATTCCATATTCATATATGGAATTCTATAATTCCAATTATGTGTGTGTATCTCTCTGTACGTTTGTGTTTCTATCTGGCTATCCTATGATTTAATGGCTATCCAGATAGAAGATACTGAATGTATGTTTAGCTGCAGATGGTATGTGCTAATGCAGTTAGATCTACTATAAGAGTAAATATTGTTATATTTCTCATCATGTATCATCATGTATCATCTATATTAACTATCTTTTATATGCCGCCTGTCTGTCTGTCTGTCTGTCTGTCATCTATCTATCTACACACACCACTTTTTGTTTATTCAACGATATTGCGGAAAAAACAGAATCACTTCAATTCTTTTTTGTCTTTTTCTACATAGACACTCAAATCAGACTGCTTAGTAGTTTGTGTTGCTCAACAGCACACCTTTCTGTACAAAGTGTATTTTTCTTAGAATAGTGCTACATTTCTCCCCTCCATATTTGCAAAAGTTTTCTTCCTTAGTGAAAGAGGCTTGTATATACGTATCTACCTGGTCCTTGGGTTGCTTGAGAATTTCCTTTACGTATTTCTTGGCAGTTTTTGTAAGCACACTTGATGGTTAGAAACACTACTGCTAGTGCTGCTGTTTTCCGTTACCATGGATATTGTATAAATGATATGACTTATGTACTTGTATTAAATGCCATAATGCAACTGATGCAAATTACATAATTGCGCCATTCGCACAACTGTATCACGATGAACAGGTCCTCCTTTTGACATCTTTGTGGCCTGTAATGTTTATTACTTAAGCTGTAGATTCCCTACATTTCATGAAAGAAGCCCTGTGGAAGTCATTCTATTCTGCTAGCTTCCTTTAGGTTTTATTAAACTAAAA
This sequence comes from Pantherophis guttatus, assembly GCF_059756535.1. Taxonomy (NCBI): domain Eukaryota; kingdom Metazoa; phylum Chordata; class Lepidosauria; order Squamata; family Colubridae; genus Pantherophis; species Pantherophis guttatus. The sequence continues at coordinate 195,334,014 of NC_142065.1, read as the reverse complement.
GAAATTATGGCTACGGCAGAGTGATGGAGGGGTTACTACCAAACAATTTGTTGGATGGTGATTAAGTATCCAACAAGAATGGCTATCACATGATCTCAAAATTCCAAATGTAATCATTGGTTGAAAGACACCAGAGATATTAGAATGGCCTGCTTAAATTATGAAAACTATTCTCACGACTGGGGTGATACAGCCCATATTAAAAATTTTAGTTGGGAGCTAAAGAATCAAATACCTTTCTGAATAGTTGAAAAGGAACAAGAATTTACCTGTAGCCTACATAAGGTTCACATAAATTAGTAGATAATAATGGGGGGGAGGAAGAAATACTCCATTGGTATAATTAATGTAATCAGAAGAAAAAATATTAGATAGGGATATTCAAAACTTCTTTTGTTGTTCATTGCAACAAAAAATCTCATTTACTGAAAAAATGTATGCCATGGAGTTTCCCTTCCTTTGTTTAGTAGTGATTTGCTTTGGCAATGCCAGATGACCCTCTCAATGAACTGTCCATTGCTGATGGCTACACATCCACAGAGTTATCTTGGTAGAGACAAACACATATACAAACTACTGTATAGATACATAGGACAAGACAATTAAATAACAAAAACAGCAGGTATAATGTGATTATATTAAAGTTAAAACAACTCTAACAAATGTCTCAGACTAAGATGTTGTTTGAAACTCAGTTTTCTTTTCCTCCTGTCCTCTCCATCCCATTGATTGGCATTGGTTAGTTTGTAATAGTCACTTGTAAAAGTGAAAGATGATGAAACTCAAATACTTTGGCCACCTAATGAGAAGGAAGGACTCACTGGAGAAGAGCCAAATGCTGGGAACGATTGAGGGCAAAAGAAGAACGGGACAACAGAGAACGAGGTGGCTGGATGGAGTCACTGAAGCAGTAGGCGTGAGCTTAAATGGGTTCCAGAGGATGGTAGAGGACAGGAAAACCTGGAGAAACGTTGTCCATGGTGTCATGATGGGTTGGAAATGAAAGCATCCTTGCCTGAATCTACCCCCTCTCTTTAAAACTCTGATCTTTATCTATGAGCCCTCTAATCTTCTTGTTCTTTAAGTTATCATCTCTGTATCATGGGGTACACAGTTTGCCCACCACTTTGTCCAGTCTGCAGCATTGGCAGGGGCACATGCCCATGGCTTGCATGTCTTCATCCATCACTTTTTTGATTGTCCTCGGGGCTGCTGGCCATCTGGGCTGAGTGCAAGTGCCCACCTCCCAATGGATTCCACATCAGCTCTGACCACATGTTCATACTATGGCAGCTCACTTCTCTAATTTTGTCTGGATTTGGGGTGACTTGGAAAGCCTTCTGGTTGTCCTTCTAATATAGATATATTATTCTATATGGCCACAAAATTTGGTGTTTTAAACTGGAGAATGCAGCAGATAAGTCCCAATATCTACTGCCTCACTTGTTTTTGTAATATTTTGTAATACATGTCTGCCAATGATGGCATTCCTTTTCAGACAAATCAGTAATTGAATAGATTATTCAATTCAAATAATTCAATGGATGGAAACTAATCAAGGAGAGAAGCAACTTGGAATTGAGGAGAAACTTTTTAACCAGTGGAACAGCTTACCTTCAAAAAATATGGTTGCTTCATCACTGGAGGTTTTTAAGAAGAGACTAGATAACCACTTGTCTGAAATGGTATAGGGTCTCCTGCTTGAGCAGGGGGTTGGACTAGAAGACCTCCAATGTCTCTTCCAGCTCTGTTATATTCTAATAAAGTAATTCATGTCCAACTTGGTTTGGGCATGGGCTGATTCCCTCTATCTGAGAAACCCTTCATCAAGACTACTATTTTGATATGGTCACCTCATGTCTTCAAGTCTTCAACCTTGGCCTGTTCTTGCATACACTCCTTTCTTTGGTTCCTTAGTCACTGATCCGTTATTCCATTATCAGCTTTTATGTCCGCTTAACAACTGAAACAAGCTGCCAATAGATTTAATAATTCTATATCTGTCTGTCTGTCTGTCTGCCTGCCTGCCTGCCTGTCTATCATCTCTCTCTCTCTCTCTCTTTCTCTCTCACATCTATCTGTCTGTCTGTCTGTCTATCTATCTATCTATCTATCTATCTATCTATCTATCTATCTATCTATCTAGTAGTGGGTTCCGCTTACCTTTGCTACCGGTTTGGAACTGTGAGTGTGCGCGCACAGTGCTTCTGCGCATGTGTAGAACCTTCTGTCATGTGCAGAGCATCCATGATGACATCTGAGCGGAAGGGTGGAGCCTCCCGTCACCGCCACTACCGGTTCGCCCAAACTGGGGTGAACCGGTAGAAATCTATCTGTCTGTCTGTCTGTCTATCTATCTATCTATCATCTACCTGCTTGGTTGCCTACCTGCCTGCCTGCCTGCCTACCTACAATCTGCAGTAGCCACCCAAATGTTTTCATATATTTATATCACCTGAATTCAACTCAAATTCAAAACCTCAAACAGTCTGTAAGGGAATCCACCCAAAATGCAAATTGAGATGTTTAAGTCCTCGAAATGATTTAACTTTAAATTTGTATTTTTAAAACTTTTTTTTATAAATGTTAAGAAAACAGTTATCTGACTCTTTAGAGTCAGAAAAGTAGTTGTCTACACATTTTCTGGCAGACATTGATTTTTCTGATGTTCCTTTATAAACAGAGGCTTCCTGAGTTTTTCAGGTCCTCAGGGGGTCTTTCCAAAAAAGCACATAATCATTGCACATAAGGGTCCAAGTAATTTACTTCTCTCTTCACTGCTCCTTCTCTGTCTAAATTGACCAGCTGAGCAAACAGTCTGAAATGATTAGGAGCAAATTAAGTGCTCAGCATTTTTGACACACCTTTGAACTACTAAACACAGATGCATTGATTTTCTTCATATAGTAATACAACTTGGACCACTGCTTTCATGCAGAGAACTCTGAAGAAGTGTAATATTAGCCATGGGAAATTCGGTATGGCAAGGAAGAAAAGAAATAATGACAAGTATCTCTATGCATAAAAAGAAACAATAACACAATTTTATATTCATTAACCCTTTTTAACCATTTCCATTCCAATTAATTATTGGAGAACACTTTAAAAAAAAGAATATTAATGTGATTGCTGTCAATTACATGTTGTCTGCGACCTGCCAGGAACTGTGTCACACAAGTGAGCGATGCCCCATCCTCGCAGTGGACAAAACTACACCTTCCCCAATCCACGGACAGACTGTCCTCCACAGAACCAGTCCCTGGCACACAAAAGATAGGGGGGTGTTGAACTACAGGCTGGCCAAAGAATGTATGCACCATGTACCACTTCTTGAAGATCATAGCATATATTGACTATTGTACAAAAGGTACTTGGGACCTCCTTCCTTCCTTCCTTCCTTCCTTCCTTCCTTCCTTCCTTCCTTCCTTCCTTCCTTCCTTCCTTCCTTCCTTCCTTTCCTTCCTTCCTTCCTTCCTTTCTTCCTTCCTTCCTTCCTCCCTCCCTCCCTCCCTCCCTCCCTCCCTCCTTCCTTCCTTCCCCCTTTCCCTCCCTCCCTCCCTCATATTTCATCGCTGGTTCTTACAACAATTTTACTACACAAACTAATTTTCAAAGAGAGAGAGAGACTGAAATGACATAAAGAGGCCTTTATATCACTCCATTCTCTCTCTCTCTCTCTCTCTTCAACAAATACGTTGTTCTCATATTTGCTTAGTGAGTTTTTTGTTTACAAAAAGTAGAACTGAAGAAAAGTTTTCTGGAATCAAAATAAGGCAGTGAAATGCTAACAGTTTGAGATATGCAGGCAATACTATGTTTGCTGAAAGGCGAAAACTCCTCACTTAGAGGAGCTCATGATTAACATAAACAACTGCATAGTGAAAATAGGCTTAAATATTAAGATACAGGTAATACCAATCAGCAGGTTTACTGAATTGGCAGCAGTAAAGCGAAGATGTTAAATAAGTTTGTTTTGTTTTGTTCATCTCAAAAATAAATAAAGATAAAGTGTTTTGCAGAAGTTAAGAGGAAATCAATTATAAGAAAAAAGATGACAACAAATTCAGAGAAGGTCATGAAGGTTAATTATATTTTTGCGATAACAAAGATCAGAACTTTGTTCTGATCTCTATATTTAGAGATCTATCACTCTATATTTAAAGCTACTAAAAAGATTATAATCCAGTCCTGGAAAAAATGAAAACTGGTCTCTTGAGTTGATGCTCAGCAAATACCAACCCATATACTATAGACTTGTACTTCATCATGTAGATGATGATGATGAACAGCAACAACAGCAACAAAGGTATGCTTGGAAGGTTGGAGATAAGTAAAAAGGAAAGACAACAGATCAAGTAGATAGATGGGATCCAAGAACTTATAAGGGCTCTCATTAAAAGAATTATTGATTGTTTTTGGCTAAAGGTTGAGATAATGGGTTAGGCCCAGCTCAACAAACTAGATAACACTATCACTGCACTGATTATATTACCTAGTTTGGTAATGAAATGTCTGCAAGAAAACCACCAAGCCCTGAGAGCATCAAAGTTCAACCTTGAGTTACGAATATTCCCTTATCAGAATCTGAACCTTTTTTACTTCTTCTTTTTTTCTGATTTAAACCTTTCTCCATTTTGGTCTCTCTCTCTCTCTCTGTGTGTGTGTGTGTGTGTGTGTCTATAAAGCACAAAGCGGTTTAATGTTTTTGTAAGCTTTCCTGGAGACCTATTTAGTTGAACAGCGTGACATAAACATTATCAATCAATCTGTGAAGATCTTAGAGGTGATTCATTTTAAACCCTTGCTGATGCTTTAGTTCTCTCGCCACTTCTCACATGTTCACTTCTATGAACATATAGCCACAGTTTAAGAACCTTTATTGGACGGGAAAACACCACCATGGAAAACAGTCTTAACAGTCTTTTCTAGAACGTTACAACTGACATCCCTCTTCTTAATGTTATCTTAAACTATATTGTAATATGAGTTTTATAATTCAAGTACATATGAATGAGAATGTTGTGGGGATATTTTTTTTTTGTTGCAAAAACAGCACATGTTACAAATGTTTTCAAAAATGGGCAAAAACTCATACTCATTTTCAATACACAAATAAGTTGGAAAACTGAAATTCAATTGGTCGTGTGGTCTATTGTGACATATTTGAAGATAGACTAGACTAGACTAGACTAGACTAGACTAGACTAGACTAGACTAGACTAGACTAGACTAGACTACACACAAGGAATTTGTCTTTGGTGCATATGCTCTCAGTGTACATAAAAAGAAAAAAATACATTTGTCAAGATGGTTCAACATAGGCATTACCAATATCTGGTATATAAGATAAGAAAATTCACTGATTTTTTTTTCAATTAAAATCAATTTCCATGTGGCATAACGCAATGAACATTCAAATTAATCATTCTTTTTAAAATATATTTACACTCCCCCTCTAACTTACTCTACAAAGCCTCTTAAAGGCACAACACAGTGTACAATTAAAAACATAATGCGACATACTGTGTTAATGAGAGTCTCTACCTTGATGCTGTTCTGATAATTTCTTGTCTTTTGCAATTATGGAAATCAAGCTTTGATTTTTCTCCTGTTAGGTTCTTTCAACAACTGTGCTTCCTCGTTCCTTGCAATTCAACTGTTTTTGATTTCAATTACTATACTTGGATCCTTGCATTAGATGTAGATTTTATAGTTAAAGATAAATTTAAACATTTCCTACCACCATCCACTAATTCAAGGTGACATCTGCAAAAACGATCAGACTCTCTGAAAGTTTCCATGCTATAAGTGTATTGATTACATTCCAAATAGGCCATTTTATTAGGCAAAGCAAATTTATGTCCGAGCTGAAAGGGCAGATTCTTGGAACCCAGAATGTAACAGACCTTTTCCTGATATATATATATTTTTCTCAGCAGTATTTAGCAAAAAATGCCAGAGCCTAAGTATAACACAATAATATTTATTTATTTATCAAAATGACATGGCTGTCCATCTCACAAATGTGGCTCTGAGATTGTCTGCAACAATCAACACATCAAAAACGGTATTATTTAAAAAATTTAAAAAAACATAAAACACACAAAAATTATATTGGCAAGAAAGCCAACTCATGATAGCACGGATTCTTTAAGACCCCTTGAGTTGACTTCTGACACCTCCAGGCAGGGGTGGGTTCTACTTACCTTTACTACTGGTTCACAACAGGGCCCTACATGCGCAGAAGTGTCCTGATGATGTCAGGGTGAGTGGGCGGAGCCTCCTGCCGGTTTTACTACTGGTTCTATAGAACCGGTGCAAACCAGGGCAGCCCACCACTGCTTCCCGGCCTGTGACGGTGAATATACAGTGAATATATAGTGAAAAGTGCATGACAGTGCTCATTTGTTAAAGCCATGTATTTTAGGACTGCCAATCATCTTGTTTTAACGACCCCATAATCCCTTGTGGGGTAGAGTATGGACAACTGAATGGAGCTGAATGTTTACTGGCCGGATGCCCTTCCTGTCGCCAAAGCAGAATTTTTTTCAGCAGATATATTCTCACTGTGCCCAGAGAGAGCAATATCTACCTCTACCTAGGATCCAACTCACAGCCTCCTGATTGTAAGGAGAGAGTTCCACCTCTAGGTCACCACACCATTCCATTTTAGGACTGCCAATGACTTTCGCAAATACAATTACAATAGTATTCGTCTCGTAGATTAGTGAATTGAAGTTCTTATCAGGATCTGCTTGCCTTTGCATTGTGCTTGCCTATTTCTTATAGCAAAACCTGAATACATGAAGCAAGAAGGAATTTTGTTTATCACTTTGCTAGGCACAGAAGAGACTGTGAGGAGTGACTGGTTGAAGATCACTTAGCTGGTTTCTAAGGGAGGACTAGAACCTGTCTTCTGAGTTGTACTCTAGCACCTTAACTACTACACCATGCTACTACTACTACACTCTTATTTCATTAGAGCTTCATTAGAGCTTGAAAGTCCTGTACCCTTCCTTTGGTTCTCTTGTACAGTTAATAGTTTTTCACTGGAACATTTGTTTAAGGAGGAAAATATTTTATGACATGTAATTAGAGAAGAGTAAAATAATTGGCAACATAGATCTGTATATATATTGACCCAGAAATGAGTTTTAGAGAGCTTGAATTTGATCAGCAGTAAGTCATCTTGAATCTATAATCCTATACCTACTATTTAACTTGGACACAAAATATTGAACTCAGTTGGAATTATTTCCAGGTATGCATAGATGGTAGAAGATTTAATTGTTAACACATTAAATTTTTAGCATCACAATTTTGCTACAAAAGAATGAAAGATGAAACCAGAAGGTAATTTTACTCCGTTTCTATTTTCTTTAATAAATTTGCACTAATTTTTGCATTAGTGTTTTTTCAATGCCTGGACAAAAATCCATACATATTTAGGTGTGTATTTCTTTAATATACACAAATTTGTGCATGAATTCTACCATGTACTGAGATTGGAAAAAAATATAAACAAGCTCACTTTCAAATTAGCATTTTCTATCCATATTTTGAGGATTCTTAGTTTCATCAAGGTTCATAAACCTTGCTAGAAGCAGGGAGACTCTGAGTTCTATTTCCACCTTGGGCATGAAAGCCAGCTGGGTGACTTTGGCCCACTCACTGTCTTTCAGCCCAACCAGTGGTGGGTTGCTACCAGTTCAGCCCGGATCTGGTGAACCCGTAGTGGAGGCAGTGGGAGGCTCCGCCACCCGCCCAGACATCTCTGCGCATGCAGAAGCATCGTGCACACGCGCTCGCCCATAAACAAACTGGTAGTGAACGAAATTGAAATCCACTACTGAGCCCAACCCATCTCACAGGATTGATGTTGTATGGAAAATAGAAGGAGGAAGGAGTATTGTGTGTGTTTGGCACCTTGAGTATAAAAGTAATAAAGGTAGGATAATAATTAATCAATCAAATAAATAAGTTTCCATTCCTATGCTGCCAATGTATATTCCGATATAGATGCTTGTCTTGGTTCTTCTTTATTATTTTTCTCCTAAATGCTCTGTTATAATGTATTTTTACAATCCTTTATGAAACTGGAAAAATGAAACAGGATCTAACGTCTCAACGTCTTTTCCACAATCATAAAAATTCACCATATCTTACTTAGACAATGAACCTATCCAGAAAACAAGTTTCCCAATCTTGGAAGTAAACTTTTGTTTTATTGGCACGAATCTTCAGGAACAGTTCAACTGAAAATTGGCCTTTCTTTGAGGAATAAGATCTATGTGGCTAAAAAAATTCACCACTCCACTCACAGCCTCAAATCGATAGAAAACTATTTGAAATCTGGTCACTGAAAATGAACATCATTATGTTCATTGGGAATATAATGATGTTCATTGGAAAAGACTGAAGCCTTAGAAATTTATAACTGCAGTCTAAGAAAAAAACGATGTCAAATATAAGTTTCACTACATTTAAAAATACAAGAAAGCATGGATAAAAATCCAGCTTCAATCAGAGAAGTGTGGGGCTCAATAAGAACCTTGCTGTATTAATGTTTCATAGAACTTCAGTTATTATGAACAACACAATCTTTTAGGATGAAATGTTCTGGTTATCAAGGAGAGACACCAAGTATAGTAAAACACACAAAAAAAATAACAATGCACAGATAATATTAGCCTTTTTCAAGGCAATGAACATCTAATCAGTTGATTCTTTTCCCTTTCCTATTATGCATTTATTTTCATATATTCATGATGATACCAAATACTATCCATTGCTCTTCCTTTTGCTTTTTATGTTCTAATCTCACTGGTTAGATTCACATAGCCTCCATTCATATGATGAACTCTTACAAAAATATCCAGCTTACTTGCATTTACCATTTGAATAAGATGGGTGTCTGAATCTATTATAAATAGAATACCGTATTTTTCGGAGTATAAGACACACCTTTCCCCCCTTAAAATTTAGGGGGTGAAAATTTAGGTGCGTCTTATACACCGAATATAGTCCCGCCTACCCACTGGCCCCCACCTTTTGGCCTCTGCCTCCCAGCATTTTACTTCTTAGCAGCAAGCAGCAAGAAGAAACAGCTCGTTTCCGCTTCAGCACAGCCTAATTAGCACAAGTTGATTGGATTGGCCTCCCGACTCTCAGTTGTTTTGCTTTCAGCTGTTTTGTGCAGGCCTCTGCTGCTTGCTGCAAGGAGGCTGGGAGCAAAAAAATTTTCTTGTGCTAATCAAGCTATGCTGAAAACGAAAATGAAAGTAAAGCAGGCTATTTGCTGTTTGCTGCAATGAGGCAAAATTGCTGGGAGGCAGAGGCAGAGGCAGATTTCTTTTTCTTGTTTTCCTCACCAACAAAGGTAGGTAGGTCTTATAGTCCGGAGCATCTTATACTCCGAAAAATACGGTAGGTAGCAGAATGTGCCCATGGTTTGAGGCAAATGGATTTTCCTGTTCAGCACTGCTAACATTTCCAGTTTTGTCTCGCTGTGCAAAATTTGAAAACATAGAGACATATTTAGAATACTTTGCACTACCTATAATTTTAATATGCATGAAGGCAACTCCAAAGTACTTGGCTTCCTCAACTTGCAACCTACAGTTCATTTACTGACTGTTCAAAGTTACAATGACACTGACTTATGACCATTTTTCACATTTAGGACTATTGCATCATCCCCTCAGTCACATGATCCAAATTCAGATGCTTGACAACTGACACATATTTATGATGGTTGCAATGTCCTGGTCACAAAAGTGATCCACTTTTTGTGACCTTCTGACAAGCAAAGTCAATGGGGAAGCCAGATTCACTTAACACCCCTGTTACCAACTTAACAATTGCGGTGATTCACTTAACAACTTGGCAAGAAAAGTTGTAAAATGGGGCAAAATTTACTTAACAACTGTCTCACTTAGCAACCTAAATTTTGGGCTCAATTGTGGCCATAAGTCAAGGAATACCTTAAAAAATGTTCATGTAAATATAAAGCTAAATATTGGTATACTGTAGTTGTGTTCATTTAACAGAAACACAATCACTTGAACTTTCTTTACTTTATAGCCTCACTGTATTAAATTTCATGATGTTCATTGTACTGAGAAAGTTAAGAAACGTAGTCTGTGCTGTAACACTTAACCTGGCCCTGAGCTGAAGAGATAATATATCTAGAGATTTCCTAGGCAGAATCACTTTCAACTCCTGTAGTAATTTATTCTCATCATGCTTGTAATCAACCTTT